>NC_141875.1:621060-924090 GCF_056163025.1 Triticum urartu
AGGAAGGAGCCAAAGAGCAGAGCAGAGTAACATGCGAAATGAGATTGCTTTTGGATGGTTTGGCAGAGAGTGATACAGTGAGTAGGAGAGTGACAGTGGGTGAAAGTGAACCAGGACTTGGTCTTGAGAGCCATCGTCTCTCCTCTGCTACCAACAGCCTTGACTTGCTTAGGATATTTTTCACACTCCACTGTGGACTTGTTGAATACTACTATGATATAACTTTTTTCTTCTTCACGAATACGCAAAGATTGTGTGTCTTTTCATTGAGAGCAACTTCAACGGGGCGACCCAATCGGACGCGTGCTTTATCCGCTTCTCGTCCGTTTGGGTCGGCCAGGCAGATGTGCGCGTCCGCATTCTTAAATGGGTCGGCTTAACCGCCCAACGGCAGGCTGACCCAAATGTGCCGGCATGAAAAAAAAAACAGCTAGCATAAAATAAACATAAGTGGCCGGTCAACCGCAGGCCAAAGTCCACTTAAACCTAATTACACATTAATTAAAATATAAAAAAGTCTGAGCCGCCCCGCACGCTGCCCAGACGTCGTCGGCCTTGCCTTACCCTTGACGTCCACGTCGCCATCGCCACTGGTGAGGCCGATGAAGACGGGAGCAGGGCCAGCCCACCCGAACACCGCCTGGTACGCTGCCAGGGCAGCCTCCTCCAGTGTCTGTTGGGGCGGCGGCATTGCGGCTAGCCGCGCGTGCTTCTCCTCCTCCTCCTAAAGCCGGAGCGCCTCCGCGTCGCGTTGCAGCATCGCCTCGCAGCGGATCTACCGCTCGCCGTCGGCCTGCTCCTGGCGGAGCCAGTGCACCTTTCAACGCTCAAGGTGGGCCGCCTCCTGCGCCGGCGTCGCAGCGAAGTGGACAGGAGGCGCGCTCACACACTCGCGGTATTTGTCCGTCCAAGTGTAGGCCTCCTCCGACCAAGTGGGTGGAGGCGGGGAGCGTGTCCGCGTCGGCTCCGGCTTGGGCTCGACGGGCGGAGGCGGGACGAAGAGCCGGGTGTGGACAAAGTCCCCCTCCGCCCACAGGGCAAGAGCTTGCTCTAGCCCATCCCAATGTGCGTCCTTCTCGAGACGGCTAGCCTCCAGAGCGTGCTACAGGGCCTCCTCGAGGGTGGCTTGGTACTCTGCCTCTGCCTCCGCCTCCATTTCCTCCGGCTCTACCCGCGGGGGCAGCGGTGGAAACGGTGGCAGGATGGCGTCGACGCCTGAACGCCATTGCTCCTCGCGTTCGAGGGCAAGCCAAGCCTCCCAGTTGGGAGAGTCGGCGACGTACTCCGGCATCCGCCGCTGCTCCGACGTGAGCTGCACGGGGCCTCTGCGCACCTCCTCGTCGTGCGCCCGCTGGGTCTGCGGAACCGCTGGCACCTGGATCCGGTGCGGATCCAGGTGCCAGTGGTGCGGCAGCTTCACGTCGGGGTAGGGAAGCGGCTGCATTTACTCCCAGCGCCACCGCGCTTGGTGCACCGGGATGTGCAGGCGCCGGCGACCTAGGCGGAAACGCGCCGGCGCCGGAGGAGGAGGGGGAGGACGAGCACAGGAGGACGAGGCGCCGGGGGTGCCCTTGCCCTTACCCATGCCACTGCTACTGCCGAAGAGGCCCATCACGTGCTAGGGAGGATGAAGATGGTGTTGCGAAGCTACGGATGATTGCGGGAGGAGGAGGAGGAGGAGGGCGATGGGGGCCGTGGTTTTGGAGAGCGGCCAGCAGCGGGGAGGAAGGAGCCAAAGAGCAGAGCAGAGTAACATGCGAAATGAGATAGCTTTTGGTTTGGCAGAGAGGGAGAGTGACAGTGAGTGAAAGTGAACCAGGACTTGGTCTCTCCTCGGCTAAGAAGAGCCTTGACTTGCTTGAATATTTTTCTCACTCGACTGTGGACTTGTTGAATGAATGCAATATGATCGCATTTTTTTCTTCACTTATACGCAAAGGTTGCGTGTCTTTTCATTGACAGAAGGAGAGTTGTAGCATCGGGGTTACAATCAGTGTGCGAGAAGGCGTGGTAGCGAGCGTAGGAGCAGAAGAGAAGGCAAGGGGTTGCTCGCCCCCCCCCCATACAACCACAAACTAAGTGCCGGGAAGGATGTTTCTAAGCCCGTTTGCGCCTGCCTTAGCCCATAGGCGCGCCTCATCTTTGATAGTGCCGAAGAAAGATGTGGGTGATTGATGGTCGGTTGTCGTCGAAGGTGCGTCCATTACCATGCTTCCGTAGCCACCATGCAGCGAGGATTATGAGAGATGACATGCCCTTGCGAGTTGAGGCCAGAGCATGGTCACATGACACCGGGCAGTCTTGTCTGGAAGGGAGTGCCAGAGATCGGTAAGTCATCTGTTGCCCTCACCCAACCAAGAATCTAATGCTATACCTGCCTGGAGAATGAGCATCCTGCAAGAAGATGTTGCATCATTTTGGGTTCTTAATCGAGAAGGCGCATGTCGCCTCATTGGGTAGGCCGTGGCGGGCCAGGCGTTCCTCCACCCAACATCGGTCCTGCATGCACAGCCAGAGGAAGAATTTGACGCGAAGCGGGGCCCATGGCCTCCACGTAAGATTCCAACGGGGGTCCGAGCGCCCCGTGGATATCCTGCACCCAGGAACATAGGTGAAGGCCATCTTCGACGACATGTGTCTTGTGATGACGTCGAGAGACAAGCCGGGAGATGAGAGGGGTGATCTCGGCCGCGGATCTTGTTGGGGAACGTAGCATAAATTCAAAATTTTCCTACGTGTCACCAAGATCTATCTATGGAGTCATCTAGCAACGAGGGAGGAGTGGATCTACATACCCTTGTAGATCGCGCGCGGAAGCGTTCAAGAGAACGGGGTTGATGGAGTCGTACTCGTCGTGATCCAAATCACCGATGATCCTAGCGCCGAACGGACGGCACCTCCGCGTTCAACACACGTACGGAGCAGCGACATCTCCTCCTTCTTGATCCAGCAAGGGGGAGGAGAGGTTGATGGAGATCCAGCAGCACGACGGCGTGGTGGTGGAAGTAGCGGGATTCCAACAGGGCTTCGCCAAGCGCTGCGGGAGGAGGGAGATGTGTCATGGGAGGGAGAGGGAGGCGCCAGGGCTTGAGGTGTTGCTGCCCTCCCTTCCCCCCACTATATATAGGGCCAAGGGAGAGGGGAGCGTAGCCTTTGGCCCTTCCTCCAAGGAAGGGTGCGGCCAGGGAGGAGTCCCTCCTCCCCAAGGCACCACGGAGGTGCCTTCCCCCTTTAGGACTCTTCCTTTCCCTCTTCTCTTGGCGCATGGGCCTATTGGGGCTGGTGCCCTTGGCCCATATAGGCCAAGGCGCACCCCCTACAGCCCATGTGGCCCCCGGGGCAGGTGGCCCCACCCGGTGGACCCCCGGGACCCTTTCGGTGGTCCCGGTACAATACCGATGACCCCGAAACTTGTCCCGATGGCCGAAATAGCACTTCCTATATATAATCTTTACCTCCGGACCATTCCGGAACTCCTCATGACGTCCGGGATCTCATCCGGGACTCCGAACAACTTTCGGGTTACCGCATACTAATATCTCTATAACCCTAGCGTCACCGAACCTTAAGTGTGTAGACCCTACGGGTTCGGGAACCATGCAGACATGACTGAGACGTTTTCTGGCCAATAACCAATAGCGGGATCTGGATACCCATGTTGGCTCCCACATGTTCCAAGATGATCTCATCAGATGAACCACGATGTCAAGGACTTAATCAATCCCGTATACAATTCCCTTTGTCTAGCGGTACGATACTTGCCCGTGATTCGATCGTCGGTATCCCGATACCTTGTTCAATCTCGTTACCGGCAAGTCTCTTTACTCGTTCCGTAACACATCATCCCGTGATCAACTCCTTGATCACATTGTGCACATTATGATGATGTCCTACCGAGTGGGCCCAGAGATACCTCTCCGTCACACGGAGTGACAAATCCCAGTCTCGATTCGTGCCAACCCAACAGACACTTTCGGAGATACCTGTAGTGTACCTTTATAGCCACCCAGTTACGTTGTGACGTTTGGCACACCCAAAGCACTCCTACGGTATCCGGGAGTTGCACAATCTCATGGTCTAAGGAAATGATACTTGACATTAGAAAAGCTTTAGCATACGAACTACACGATCTTGTGCTAGGCTTAGGATTGGGTCTTGTCCATCACATCATTCTCCTAATGATGTGATCCCGTTATCAATGACATCCAATGTCCATGGTCAGGAAACCGTAACCATCTATTGATCAACGAGCTAGTCAACTAGAGGCTTACTAGGGACATGGTGTTGTCTATGTATCCACACATGTATCTGAGTTTCCTATCAATACAATTATAGCATGGATAATAAACGATTATCATGAACAAGGAAATATAATAATAATCAATTTATTATTGCCTCTAGGGCATATTTCCAACAGATCTACCATTGGTCCAATGGTCGGTCCAGATTTTGCAATTGGCACTGCGAGCCAAGGTCACATATCGTAGAAGCCCTGAAGATGGCGCAAGTTGGCTCTGGGACACGACAAGGGCCTGAGTAAACTCTTGCGTGCTTATGTCGTACAAGCGTAAGCATCAACAAGAGTGGAGCACACTACATGTTGAACATGTGTACATGTACGTAGGTCTGGGTTTTGTATGCCGTACCTGTAGTGTCTCTCTCCCTTTGTATTTACTTGTATCTTGGGAGACAAGACACCGGTCGCACCCCTTGTACCTATATATATATATGTGCCTAGTGCACGATCAATCAATTATCGATGCACCAAATCATTCTCTACATGGTATCTATCGCAAATCGATCTCCCCGCTTCCGCTAACCCTAGCCGCCGCCATCGCAATCTTCCGCTGCCTTCGGCGCCGCCCCATACCGCCACCGCTACCCACCTCCCCGCCGCGCCGCCCTCCTGCCGCGCCGCCCTCTCCACCCCGCCGCGCGCGCCCTCCCGCCGCGCCGCCCTCCTGCCGCGCCGCCCCCTACACCACCTCCTCACCGCCACATCGTCCAACGCCTCCACCTACTCCAACCCCTTCGCCGTCGACCCTGCGAAAATCCGCGACATCAACGTCCATGCACGCGTTCCCGTCGTCCTTGATGCCTCCAACTCCACGTACTTCGCGTGGAAGACGTACTTCACGCTGCTCTTCCGCGAGAACAACCTCGTGGATCATGTGGATGGCACCGTTGACTCCCGCGCCATGGTGGATGACGCTGAGTGGACCGCGATCGACGCCACCATCATCCGGTGGTTCTTCACCACCATCTCCAAGGACCTGTTCCACACGGTCGTGAGCACAGGCGACGACGCCCGCGCCTTGTGGGTCAAGCTGAACGGCCTCTTCACCGACAACAAGCTTCAGCGCCGCGTTTTTTTTGCAGCGGGACTATTTTGACTGTCACCGGGATGAACAGTCCATAGATGACTACTGCCGCCGCCTGAAGACGTTGGCGGATGAGCTCCGCGACTTTGGCGCCAAGGTTGATGACAACCTCCTCCTCAGCACGCTCACCGCCGGCCTCAACGAGGACTTCGGTGACGCCGCCTCCAACCTCACCTTGATGCCGGAGCCCTCCTTCCCCATGTTTGTGGCGTACTTGCGGTTGGAGGAGCGCCGGATGAAGGGGGTCAAGAAGCGCATGCAGCATCACGCCCTCGCCGCCGGCACCTCCCGTGGCGCCCCACCACCGGCCGCCCCACCAGCGTCGCGCCAGCCGCCACCGGCCCCCCGCGCCTTCGGGGTACTTCCCCCTGCCGCCCGCGCCCCTCGCCCCTCCCGCTGGCCCCCAGCAGCCCGGTGGCGGGCACCGCGGCAACCGCCGCGGGGCGGCCGTAAGCAGCAACAGGCGCCCGGGGGGGGGGGGGGGGGGGGCTCGTCAGCAACAGCAGCAGGTCAACCCTCCATGGACGTACGGCACCAACCCGTGGACCGGCGTTGTCCACGCGTACTCGATGCCGGTCCCTCGGGCTCCCGCCCCGGGCATCATTGCGCCTCGTCCAGCGAGCCATCAGGCCCTCTTCGCCGCGCAGAACGCCGCTCCCTACAGCGGCTATGGTGCCGCGCCTCAGCCCACGCCCGCATACGGGGCCGCGCCTGCCTACGGCGCCGCCGCGGCGCCGGCCTTCGGCGCCGCCCCCGCGCCGGCCTACGCGGGGTTTTACCCTCCTCAGGTGCCGCCGCCATGGGACCCGACCCTTCTCGCCGCCCTGCACTCTGATACGTCTCCAACGTATCTATATTTTTTGATTGCTCCATGCTATATTATCTACTGTTCTAGGCATTATTGGGCTTTATTATCCACTTTTATATTATTTTTGGGACTAACCTATTAACCGGAGGCCCAGCCCAGATTTGCTGTTTTATGCCTATTTCAGTGTTTCGAGGGCGGAACGAAATCAACTGGAGAAGTAATTTTTGGAAGGAAAGCCACCGGATAGACTTGGACTCTACGTCAGAAGATACGGGAGCTGGCCACGAGGGTGGGGGGCGCGCCCACCCCCCTAGGGCGCGCCCCCTGCCTTGTGGGGCCCCTGAAGCTCCACCGACGTACCCCTTGCACCCATATATACCTACGTATCGCAAAACTTCCAGAACAGAGATTAGATCGGGAGTTCCGCCGCCGCAAGCCTCTGTAGCCACCAAAAACCTCTCGGGACCCTGTTCCGGCACCCTGCCGGAGGGGGGATCCCTCACCAGTGGCCATCTTCATCATCCCGGCGATCTCCATGACGAGGAGGGAGTAGTTCACCCTCGGGGCTTAGGGTATGTACCAGTAGCAATGTGTTTGATCTCTCTCTCTCTCTCTCTCTCTCTCTCTCTCTCTCGTGTTCTTAATTTGGCACGATCTTGATGTATCGCGAGCTTTGCGATTTTAGTTGGATCTTATGTTTCTTCTCCCCCCTTCTCTCTTGTAATGGATTGAGTTTTCCCCTTGAAGTTTTCTTATCGGATTGAGTCTTTAAAGACTTGAGAACACTTGATGTATGTCTTGCGTGGGATAACCGTGGTGACAATGGGTTATTCTATTGATCCACTTGATGTATGTTTTGGTGATCAACTTGCGAGTTTCGTGACATTGGGAACCTATGCATAGGGGTTGGCACACGTTTTCGTCGTGATTCTCCGGTAGAAACTTTGGGGCACTCTTTGAGGTTCCATGTGTTGGTTGAATAGATTGAATTGAGATTGTGTGATGCATATCGTATAATCATGCCCACGGATACTTGAGGTGACATTGGAGTATCTAGGTGACATTAGGGTTTTGGTTGATTTGCGTCTTAAGGTGTTATTCTAGTACGAACTCTAGGGCTGTTTGTGGCACTTATAGGAATAGCCCAACGGATTGATTGGAAAGAATAACTTTGAGGTGGTTTCGTACCCTACCATAATCTCTTCATTTGTTCTCCGCTATTAGTGACTTTGGAGTGACTCTTTGTTGCATGTTGAGGGATAGTTATGTGATCCAATTATGTTATCCTTGTTGAGAGGACTTGCACTAGTGAAAGTATGAACCCTAGGCCTTGTTTCCTATCATTGCAATACCGTTCACGCTCACTTTTACCGCTTGCTACCTTGCTGTTTTTATATTTTCAGTTTATAAAAACCTATATCTACCATCCATATTGCACTTGTATCACCATCTCTTTGCCGAACTAGTGCACCTATACAATTTACCATTGTATTGGGTGTGTTGGGGACACAAGAGACTCTTTGTTATTTGGTTGCAGGGTTGCTTGAGAGAGACCATCTTCATCCTACGCCTCCCACAGATTGATAAACCTTAGGTCATCCACTTGAGGAAAATTTGCTACTGTCCTACAAACCTGTGCACTTGCATGCCCAACAACGTCTACAAGAAGAAGGTTGTGTAGTAGACATGACACTCTGCCCCATCACCGAGTTCCTACGGTGGCGGTGGTGACTGGTACATGGACTCGGGCGCCACCGCTCACATGACTGCTCATCCCAGTAACCTCACGTCTGCCACTCCTGTTCATACTCCCACTCGCATCACCGTTGGTAACGGTTCCTCTCTACCCATTACACTTGTCGGTCATATGTCGTTTCCTTCTACTTCTACTCCTGTTAACATGTCTAATGTTCTTGTATCTCCCAACTTAGTCACTAATCTAGTTTTTGTTCGTCGTCTTGCTCGTGAGAATCCTATAACTATGAAGGACGCCCGTACACGGATGGTACTCCACCGATGTGATAGCCCGGACGAGCTTTACCCGGTGCATCCCTCCTGCGCCACCACCACTCGTCGTCCCACCATCTTCGCCGCTAGTGTCGATCTTTGGCACGCCCGCCTCGGTCACCCCAACTCCACTGTTATGCGTCAGATTCTTCAGAGTTTTTCTTTCTCATGTAATAAGGTTGACGACCACACTTGTGATGCTTGCCATCTTGGCAAGCACGTTCGTCTCCCCTTTAGCGAGTCCACAAACATTTCCACCTTTCCGTTTCAGTTATTGCATAGTGATGTTTGGACATCCCCGGTTACGAGCAACACGGGCTATCTATACTATTTGGTGATATTGGATGATTTTACCCATTATGTGTTGACATTTCCTCTTCGTCGCAAGTCCGACGCTCTCGCCACACTCACAGCTTTTTATTAATATGTCACCACACAGTTCGGTCATCCCATTCTCGCCTTGCAAACTGACAACGGCAAGGAGTTTGACAACGTTGCCGTCCGCAATCTTCTTGCGTCGCATGGCACCATTCTTCACCTCACTTGTCCCTATACGTCACAACAGAATGGTCGCACCGAGCGCGTCATTCGCACCCTTAATGACTATGTCCGCACGTTGCTCTTCCACTCCTACGTGCCTCCTCGGTTCTGGTCGGACGTGCTCGCGACCGCCAGCCTTCTCATTAACATTCGCCCGTGTCGTTCGCGCTGGAACTACACTCCTCACCAGCTCCTCTTCAGTGCAGTTCCATCTTATGATGGTCTTCGCATTTTTGGGTGTCTCTGTTATCCTAGCACTACGTCCACTGCTCCTCACAAACTCGCTCCCCGGTCGCTTCCATGCATCTTCCTTGGTTATCCTCCCAACACCAAAGGTTACCGGTGCTATGATCCAGTGTCCCACCGCATTTTCATTTCGCGACATGTGTACTTTGATGAGCTGGTGTTCCCGTTTCAGCAGGTACCGTCACCCTCGGCGTCTCCCGCGCCGGCGGCTCCTGTCACCGTGGCCCCCGCTGCGGCCCCCACCGCGGCCCCCACCGCGGCCCCCTCGGCAGGCCCCGCCGCCACGGCTCCCTCGGCGGCCCCTGCCGCGGCCCCCTCGGCCGCCTCGTCGTCGAGGCTACACCCCTCACCGGTGTGGTCACTCGGGCTCGGACTGGGACACTTTGTCCTAGCACGCGCTACACGTCTGACGAGTACGCGTGTGCTACATCTACCTCGACACCGTCTCCACTCCCCACCTCCGCTTGCGCAGCTCTTCGGGATCCGAACTGGCTTGCTGCGATGCGTGAGGAGTTTGACGCCCTGCAGCGCAACCGTACGTGGCAGCTTGTCCCGCGGCCTCCCCGTGCCAACGTGATCACTGGCAAGTGGGCACAAGACTCGCCCCGACGGCTCTCTCGAGCGCTACAAGGCGCGTTGGGTGGTGCGCGGCTTTCGTCAGCGTGCCGGCGTGGACTTCACCGACACCTTCGCCGCGGTTGTCAAACCGGGCACGATTCGCGCTGTCCTCGAGCTTGCTGTGTCTCGCGCATGTCCAGTTCACCAGCTCGATGTGTCTAATGCCTTTTTGCATGGCCATCTCGATGAGCAGGTGTTTTGTCAGCAGCCTACTAGTTCCGTCGACACCGACTATCTAGACCACGTGTGCTTGCTTTCCCGTTCTCTCTATGGGTTGAAGCAGGCACCTCGGGCCTGGTACCAGCGGATCGCGGCCTTCCTTCAGCAGCAGGGGTTCTGGTCCACACGGTCTGATGCCTCCCTGTTTGTTTATCACCAAGGTCCCGCCACCGCGTACCTCCTCCTGTACGTCGACGACATCATCCTGACTTCCTCTTCGCCAGCGCTTCTTCAGCAGATCACAGCTCGCCTCGACACTGAGTTCGCCCTCAAGGATTTGGGGGCTCTCCACTAATTCCTCGGTGATGACCCACAAGTATAGGGGATCTATCGTAGTCCTTTCGATAAGTAAGAGTGTCGAACCCAACGAGGAGCAGAAGGAAATGATAAGCTGTTTTCAGTAAGGTATTCTCTACAAGTATTGAAATAAGTGGTAACATATAGTTTTGTGATAGGATAATTTATAACGAGCAGCAAGTAACAAAAGTAAATAAAGTGCAGCAAGGTAGCCCAATCCTTTTTGTAGCAAAGGACAAGCCTGGACAAACTCTTATATGGAGAAAAGCGCTCCCGAGGACACATGGGAATATCGTCAAGCTAGTTTTCATCACGTTCATATGATTCGCGTTCGGTACTTTGATAATTTGATATGTGGGTGGACCGGTGCTTGGGTGCTGTTCTTACTTGAACAAGCATCCCACTTATGATTAACCTCTATTGCAAGCATCCGTAACTACAACAAAAGTATTAAGGTAAACCTAACCATAGCATGAAACATATGGATCCAAATCAGCCCCTTACGAAGCAACGCATAAACTAGGGTTTAAGCTTCCTTCACTCTAGCAACCCATCATCTACTTATTACTTCCCAATGCCTTCCTCTAGGCCCAAACAATGGTGAAGTGTTATGTAGTCGACGTTCACATAACACCACTAGAGGCTAGACAACATACATCTCATCAAAATATCGAACAAATACCAAATTCACATGACTACTAATGGCAAGACTTCTCCCATGTCCTCAGGAACAAACGTAACTACTCACAAAGCATATTCATGTTCATAATCAGAGGGGTATTAATATGCATAAAGGATCTGAACATATGATCTTCCACCAAATAAACCAACTAGCATCAACTACAAGGAGTGATTAACACTACTAGCAACCTACTAGTACCAACCCCGGACTTGGAGACAAGAATTGGATACAAGAGATGAACTAGGGTTTTGAGAGGAGATGGTGCTGGTGAAGATGTTGATGGAGATTGCCCTCTCCTGATGAGAGGAGCGTTGGTGATGACGATGGCGATGATTTCCCCCTCCCGGAGGGAAGTGTCCCCGGTAGAACAGCTCTGCCGGAGCCCTAGATTGGTTCCGCCAAGGTTCCACCTCGTGGCGGCGGAGTCTCATCCCGAAAGGTTGCCTATGATTTTTTCCTCGACGAAAGACCTCATATAGCAGAAGATGGCCACCGGAGAACCAACAGGGGGCCCACGAGGCAGGGGGGCATGCCCAGGGGGGTAGGGCGCGCCCCCACCCTCGTGGCTAGGTGGGGCCCCCTCTGACGTACTTCTTCCGCTCAATATTTTTTATTATTTCCAAAAATGACTTTCTGGAGTTTCAGGACTGTTGGAGTTGTGCAGAATATGTCTCTAATATTTGCTCCTTTTCCAGCCCAGAATTCCAGCTGCCGGCATTCTCCCTCCTTATGTAAACCTTGTAAAATAAGAGAGAATAGGCATAAGTATTGTGACATAACGTGTAATAACAGCCCATAATGCAATAAATATCAATATAAAAGCATGATGCAAAATGGACGTATCACTCGGAATCGAGGTTGTGTGTCAGGCTACTGGCTTCTTCTTGCATCAGCAGAAGTACGCCTACGAGCTTCTGGAGCGAGCGGGCATGCTTAACTGCAAGCCTGCTCCTACGCCTGTCGACATGAAGGCTAAGGTGTCCGCCGTCGAGGGATCTCCGGCGTCCGAAGCTCCCTTCTACCGCTCCATCGTCGGTGCGCTTCAGTTCCTCACACTGGCACGTCCGGACATTCAGTACGCTGTCCAGCAGGTGTGCCTTCATATGCATGCTCCTCGTGATACTCATTGGGCTCTGGTGAAACGTATCCTTCGGTACATACGTGGCACCACAGCTATGGGTCTCACCCTGACGGCATCACCTGACACCAGCCTTGTCGCCTACTCCGACGCTGACTGGGCTGGGTGTCCCGACACTCGACGCTCCACTTCCGGCTACTGCGTCTACCTTGGGCCCTCTCTGATTTCATGGTCGTCTAAACGACAACCCACGGTCTCACGATCGAGTGCCGAGGCCGAGTACAGGGCCATGGCCAACGCCGTTGCGGAGTGCTCTTGTGTCTGACAGCTACTTCAGGAGTTGCTATGCGAGGTTACCAAGGCGACGCTTGTTTACTGCGACAACGTCTCCGCAGTGTATCTCGCCGCCAACCCTGTCCATCACCGATGGACGAAGCATATTGAGCTCGACATTCACTTCGTCAGGGAGCACGTCGCACTTGGTCGTGTTCGAGTTCTCCATGTGCCCACCGATCAACAGTTCGTCGATGTCATGACGAAGGGACTACCCACCTCGACGTTTGAGGGCTTTCGGTCCAGTCTCTGTGTCACCGGCGACGTTTCGACTTCGGGGGGGGGGGGGGGTGTTGAACATGTGTACATGTACGTAGGTCTGGGTTTTGTATGCCGCACCTGTAGTGTCTCTCTCCCTCTGTATTTACTTGTATCTTGGAAGACAAGACACCGGTCGCACCCCTTGTACCTATATATATGTGCCTAGTGCACGATCAATCAATTATCGATGCACCAAATCATTCTCTACACTACACATCGAGTATAATACGAGCACTAAACATGGACAGTATGAACAGTATGAACAAACACTACACATGTACTGACGGATCATCCAGTTCAACACAATAGCTCAAATCATACCAAGGAGTTCAACAAATTAGAACACATACTTCCATACTTGCATACTAAACATCAATCATACTACCAAAATCCATCACCACTAACTATCAATCATTACTGACAAGAAAAACAACTCCTATGCTACAAATTCATCACCACTAGCTACTAGAACATCACATTCTCACAGCTCGACAGTGTACAGTGCTACAAGATGGTCACAGATCTAACCGTACCATATGCTCGCAGATAGCTAGGACGAGTACATAGAAGGGGGTGATTGAACTCACAGACACATCTGTGCAGCTCGAAGGAGGCGCCGAACAGGTCAGAGAAGAGGAGGACTTGAATTGACGACGCCGTCAACGGATGGTCGGAAAAGGAGCACCACTTACCTGATCGTCGGTGTCGATCCGCGCCAAACGGAGAGCTCGAAAGGGGGCATGGTGGTAGGAATTTGAGCGGTGAGGTTAGGCTGGCTATATAGGGCGACCGATTCGACGGGTTGTGACGCCAATTCCTCCCTTCTATCCCCCAGCCGCACATCAAATGCTCGGTGATGACTCCATCCCATGTCGTGTCCTCGACACGTCTCACACGTGTCCGTGGGACGTGTCCGCGGACATTTGGCACACAAAGAGATGGCTCCACTGGAAAAAGAAAAAAAATCTACTACTGGGTCGGAAGTGTAAGGAGATTATTGATGGGTCATATGTATATATGTGTCCATTTGTGGATAATATGCATGGTATGGTACCACTTTCAGCAGCATGCATGCATCCAGATGGAGCCCGTTTGGCCTCCTTGTGGCTTCACGGGCGGGCGGGGCACCCACATCTTCGCCATGTGAGTATGCAGCACAGGTCCAGGCGTCCAGCACGTACTCGTACAGTCGTACTGGTACAGCACGTACGTACGTACGTACGAACAAAGATAGTGGGAGAGAGAGAGGGAATCAATGAAGATGGAGGTTAGTTAACACTTAACAGTAGTGCTGCAGATCGTACTTTGTGGTACTGCTACGTACGTACAACTTGCAGCCGCTGGGTGGGGCCAAATAAATGGATTATATAATTATTGGGATCGATCGATGATGAGACGAGATTCTTTTCTGACAGCAAATCAAACTAATTAAGTGCTGCTGGTGGCCCAAATCCAAAGTGTTTATTTACTGTGCATGTGCATACGCGCTGCTTTGCCGACCCCGGGGACAGACACTGCATGGTGGGCCTGCACTATACTATTCTCTTTTTGTCGGTGACAGAGGTTAGGACGGTTGTACGGCATCCGTACACCCTCTAACAAAAGAAAAGATGTGAACTAATATGTGGTTGGATGGTTAGAGAGACGATGGTATTCCAGCCCATCAGGATTCAAATCCTGGTGCTTGCATTATTTTTGGATTTATTTCGGGATTTCCGGCGACACGCTTTCAGTGGAAGGAGATGTTCTCAGAATATGCGTGTGTGAGTTTATAAGGATAAGTGTATGCGTGCATGTATGAGCGCTTGCGTCTGTACTATATTCAAAAGAAAAAAAAGAGAAGATAAGGGTTTATTTATACCAACGCCACGGCTTTCTCTTCGAGCCGGTTTTTGGCTTGGTAGTGTGTATGAATCGTGACAGATTACCCCTTATTATATCGCCTCCATAGTCGTCTCACACATTCGAACCTTTATATTCATGAGGCTCATGCAACGCAACGTAAACTATAAACCTACATAGACTTTTCCGCAAAAAAGAAAAACCTACATAGACCAACAAAATACATAGTTCGGATATAATCGATATAATTCACATCGTAGTAGTCATTGGACAACAACAAAAAAAAACAAGTTTTCATCAACGGACGGTATTAAACATAAAAAATCTATATCTATACCTACTAATAAAGTAAGATGATATTCTTGGTTTCATCCCGCGATTTTATTGATTTCGGACGTCTCCTATATTTATCTAAGGTGGTACTAATATTGCCATCGGTATAGATTTGACAAAGTACATTTTTCTATCCGTCATGGGCTTTGCCCCTCATGGGCCGAGATTGTGAACAGCAGCTTTGCCCTTGCATATGGACCGAGATTGTAGAGGAGGGTAGCAAAAATAAGTTTATTTTCATAGGGATCAAACTCATGACCTGCTGTTTCATCTCAATGTGCAGAGCCAACTGGGCTAAACCCGTGCATGTGTTATCTGAAAAGGGTCGGTTAGAAAATTAAAAGTAGCACCTCGCTCCTTTTCATTAAAATTCAGCAATTTATATGCGTGTATGAATTGCCTGAAAAATAAGCAGAGCTGCCCCGAGAATCTAAAAAGTAAATGATTATCTTTTTTTTCGAAAAGGGGGATTCCCCGGCCTCTGCATCAGAACGATGCATACGGCCCTCTTATTAAACAAATAAATAGGTTCCAAACAGGTCTAAAAGTCTCCAAAAGAAAATAAAAGGAGCTCACACAGAGCCAGAAGAGCTAGAATACAAACTAGCCAAATAAAGGACGCCACAACCGGCTGGCAAAAAAGAGAGATAGGTAAACTAATTGCCTATCCTATTACATGACCGCCATCCAAACCGGTTGAAAATATCCTGAGGTACCATCTCCCAGCGGATAGATCCAGTAACCAAATGCTCCCTGGCCTCCGTCGGAGTGAGTAGCGACCACGAACGGATCAACACCGTGGCTCGGAAAATAACCTGCAAAAATGAATGCGTGTTGTCCTGTTAAAAACCAAATCATTTCTGCAATTCCAGATAGCCCACGGCAAGGCGCAGACTCCTGCGCGAATATGTCTCGCTAAATCGGGCTCTATTCCGTTAAGCCACGTCCCAAATAACGTTTTGACAGAACTCGGTGGAGTAATATTAAAAGCAATATGGGCCATCCGTCATAAAACTTTGGCTAGTGGGCAATCAAGAAAAAGGTGTTTGATCGTCTCATCCCGATCACAGAAACTACACATAGTAGGACCTGTCCAATTACGCTTTGTCAAGTTGTCCTTGGTTAAAATAACTTGTTTATCGACAAACCACATAAACACTTTTATTTTCAAAGGAACTTTGACAGCCCAAACATATTTGGAGCTAGGAATGAAGCTCGAATTGATAACATCAATATACATTGATTTAACTGTAAATACTCCATACCTAATAAGCTTCCAGCGTAATTCATCGAGTTGTTGAGAAAGCTGAACCTCCATCAGTCTACATACTAGACGGAGCCATTCTTCCCAACGATTGCCCACTAGCGCCCTTCTGAACTGAATATTAAGGGGGATAGATTGACATACCGTTGCAACGAACACCTCGCGTCGTTGAAAATACGATACAAGGACGGGTATTGAATGGCTAAGGGTGTCTCTCCGAGCCAAGTATCCTCCCAGAATCGCGTACTAGCACCGTTACCAATAATAAACTTTGTCATATTAAACAGGGATTGTTTGACTTTCATAAGTCCTTTCCAGAAAGGCGAGTCAGTCGGCCTTACTGTCACCTGAGACAAAGTTTTGGTCTGAAGATACTTGCTACGGAGGATTTGCGCCCAAGTGGTATCAGTCTCACTCGATAACTTCCACAGCCACTTACTGAGAAGGCATCTGTTCTTAACTTCAAGATTCTCAATACCAAGAACCCCTTGGTCTTTCGGTCTACAGATGATATCCCATTTAGCTAGACGGTATTTTCTTTTTAGTTCATCACCCTGCCAAAAGAATCGCGATCGATAAAAGTCCAGTCTTTTCCTGACTCCAACTGGGACTTCAAAGAACGACAAAAGAAACATAGGCATGCTCGTGAGAACCGAATTTATCAGGATTAAACGGCCTCCGTATGACATGAGCTTGCCCTTCCAGCAACTCAGTTTCTTTTCAAATAGGTCCTCGATGCATTTCCATTCTCTGTTTGTCAGCTTACGATGGTGGACTGGTATACCTAAGTAAGTGAAAGGTAAAGCCCCCAAATCGCACTGAAACAATTGCCTATATGCCTCTTGTTCGTCATTGGCTCTACCAAAGCAGAACAACCCGCTTTTGTGAAAGTTAATCTTTAACCCGGTCAATTGTTCAAAAAGGCATAATACCAGCTTCATATTTCTCGTTTTGGCCAAGTCATGCTCCATAAAGATGATTGTATCATCAGCGTACTGAAGGATGGACACACCTCCATCAACAAGATGAGGTACCAAGCCACCTACTTGACCAGCCTCCTTAGCCCTTCCTATCATAATTGCTAACATATCAACCACAATGTTAAACAGGATAGGGGACATCGGATCCCCTTGTCTCAGGCCTTTATGTGTCTGGAAGTAATGACCTATATCGTCATTCACTTTAATTCCAACACTCCCTTTTTGCGTAAACGATTCAACCTGGCGGCGCCAGGCTTCATCAAAACCTTTCATACGCAATGCCTATTGGAGGAATGGCCATTTGACTTTATCGTACGCTTTCTCGAAATCCACCTTAAAAACAACTCCATCTAATTTTTTTGAGTGGATTTCATGGAGCGTTTCATGAAGGACGACCACCCCTTCTAGGATGTTTCTGTCCGGCATGAAAGCAGTTTGGGAATGCTGCACCACATAATGCGCAATTTGTGTGAGCCGATTAGCCCCAACCTTGGTGAAGATTTTGAAACTAACATTGAAAAGGCAGATCGGCCTGAACTGCACTATTCTCACAGCATCCGTTTTCTTAGGAAGCAGTGTTATTGTTCCAAAATTTAAGAGAAATAATTGAAGATGTCCAGAGAAAAGATCATGAAACATTGGTAGCAAATCCCCCTTAATAATATGCCAACACTTTTTGTAAAACTCTACCAGGAATCCATCAGGCCCGGGAGCCTTATTGTTTTTCATCTGTGCTATAGCATCAAACACCTTCTTCTCCGAGAACGGGGCAACCAAAATATCATTATTAGTGGAAGTTAGTTGAGGCACATCCTCAGTCCTGGACTCATCGAGGGACACACAACTATCCTCCAGAGGTCCAAATAACTGCTTATAATACTCGGTTATGTAAAGTTTTAGGTTGTCCTATCCTAAAATAGTTCCTTCATCTTGTTCAAGCTGAAAGATTCTCTTCTTTCTGTGCTTACCATTAGCAATCAAGTGAAAGAATTGAGTGTTCGCGTCCCCCTGGACAACTTTGCGGACCTTAGCCCGCAATGCCCACTTCAATTCTTCTTCGCGGAGAAGTTCTTTCAACCTCATCTCCGCATCTAGTTTAACCTGAAACTCTGCGGCTTGCAAAATCAAGGATTCAGCCTTTAAGTCTAGGGTCTGAATAAGAGAAAGGAGCCTTTCCTTTTCAACCTTATAAATTCCACTAAGGTGCTTAGCCCAACCCCGTAGGAAACTTCTCAAATGCCTAATCTTATTCTGCCAACGCTCAACAGAAGTCCTACCTCCTGCATCCTTAGCCCATTCCCTGGCAATCAGATCCAAGAATCCTTCTCGTTCAAACCATGCCAGCTCAAAAGAAAAGGTGTTTTTGTTTCCCACGTGGTTTGGCTCACCTGAGTCCACGAATAAAGGTGTGTGATCTGAGATTTCGCGCGAGAGAGCCTGAACCGTTACGAGAGGGAACTTATGTTCCCACTAAACGCTCGCGAGAACTCGATCAAGCTTCTCATATGTCGGGTTTGGCAAAGCATTAGCCCAAGTAAACTTTCTACCGGAAAGCTCTATCTCTCTCAGATCCAAGCTTTCAATAATGGTATTGAACATAAAAGACCATCTGCCATCAAAATTATCATTATTATTTTCCTCTCTCCTCCTCATGATATTGAAATCACCACCAACTAAAATTGGGAGCTGCTCGGATCCACAAATTTGAACAAGGTTCGCCAAAAACTCCAGTTTAAGCTCAGGCTGTGCGGCACCATACACCGCCACCAGAGCCCAGTTAAAACCATCAGCTTTAGACCTGACTCAAAACTTAACCGCGAAGTCACCCATCACTACACTTCAGACATCCAGAGAATCGCATCTCACTCCAAGCAAGATCCCACCCGATCTTCCTCGTGGAGGAAGGCAATGCCCATCAAAATCAACACCGCCCAAAAGAGTGCTGAGAAACTGGGGTGCAAAATTATCTCTACCAGTTTCCGAGAGAGCAATAAAATCTAATCTATGCTCCAGAGACGCCTCAACAAGAAACCTTCTTTTAGCCAAGTCTTTCAGACCTCTGCTATTTCAAAATATTCCTTTCATAATTCATCATGAAATTTTTTGGTAGTCCGAATCCTAGCACTCCTACGAACCGCAGAAACGGGATACATCTTCCGCTTCCACTTGCGTTTGGGTTTACTATGATCTTCCATCCGGTCCTCATAACCGGGCTCAGCGGGTCTAACTACGGCATTCTCTAGAGTTACATCCTCTTCCTCAGACTCAGGATTGGATGGTGCAAGATCCGCACACAGATTATCGAGCACTCTGACCCCCAACGCATCAATCTCATCATCATTCATGGTTTTACCACTGCTAGATTTCGAATAGTTTCTAAAGCACGCTCCGCTTCCAAATCTAAGAGATCATTAACCGAGTCGGAAATTTCACTATCATTAGTCCCGAGCGAAACTCCTAATTGGTTTGCATTATTTATAATCTCCTCATTAGAAAAATGCAATATAGAATTAGATATGTTGACGGACATACCAGTAGTGACCTCAGCGTCACGAAGCTTGGCCGCCCTCATAGCGCACCTCTGCTGCATGTCATAAACCTCCGGGTGCTCCTGGATGCGAGCACTCATCCGTCTCCCCGCAGAGATCGGGTCAGGGATCCCACCAAAAGCAATGACCTCCTCCCGAGTAAAACCTCGCGCTGAATCCCATAAAGGGCAACCAAAGTTACCGGAGGAGGTGGCAGTAGGCTCCCAAGCCCCACGGACAAGTGTCCCAAACCAAAGCCCTGGGCCAAAGGTAAGTCAGGAGAGAGAAGTGCGGGGGCCGCCTGCCCGAGCCCTCCTCCCGCCCCAACCCTCTGACCAGAGGGTAGCACCGGTGACGTAGGAGATGCGGCCATCCTGACCACCGAAGAAGAAGGGGGGATCGAGACCACCTGCCCCAGACCCCCCCCCCCCCAGCGCAACTGGAGTAGTGGCCGGCCTAGCCGCCGCCGGAGAAGAGGGGGCCGAGGCCACCTGCCTCGGACCACCTCCCCCACAGCCAGCGGACGTCATCGTCGTCGGCGTCGCCGGCGCGAGGATAGGAGGGGAAGAGGTCGAGGTCACCTGCCCCGGACTCCCTCCCCCAAACACAACCACTGAATCAATCGTCATCTCCGTGAACTCGACCGCTGGGAGCAGGGGAAAGAGAAGCCACCACAGGCTCCACCTCCCCTCCCCCAACCAAGGTCATCGCCGAGGGCGTCCTCACCAAGCCTCCGATCATGGGCCTGTCAGCAGCATCAAACTCCAACATAGGAAGTGTGCACTCAAACACATCATCAGAATCAACCCGGTCACTCCAGAGCCTGGGAGGAGCAGAAGCTGGCTCAAAAGACCCAAATCGCAGAGAAGTCATAGGCACCGAGGGAGATGGTGCCGGCTCAACCCCGGCCCCATCCCCGGGCAACTGAGCAACAGAGCCTGATCCATTAGACCCCTCTCGTCTAGCCTCATAAGTCGGTGCCCCCTTAGCACCCGCGATGTCGTCATCCTCGTGCATATCCACATCAGTCCCATTAATCGCCTCAGCAAAAAGATCTGCATCCTCAAACTCGATCTCGAGAGGAAAAACCTCTCCCCTATAAGTCCAGTTTACCACATCAGGGACGAACTCAATGTCCAGAACGCTCACTAAAAGTCGGGCCACCCCATGAGCACGGGTACAGGCCATATCCACTTTCTCAGTTTTCCCAACCATGATGCCCATACTAGCCACAACTCGAACATCCTATAAAGGCTTAGAGGGAGCCCTGGAAAATCGCAACCAAACCTGAGTAAGGGGCTTGCCCTGTGGCTCCACCTTCTTCCACTCGTGAAATTATAGAATGCATTTAGTGTCAGGGACTCTGCATAAGCCAAAGCTCAGCAATCTCTGCAAATCATCCACAGTTGGGAATTCAACCTTAAAAACATTGGCCTCAATACTGACAAGCTCCCACTGGAAGTCACCTGGAGCCAGTTCCTGAAGCCTCCGCACAATCTGAGCCTCAGACACCTCTCCCTGGGTAGCTTTCACAATCCCAGTGGTCAAACTCTGCGTCTCCTCCGGAATCTCTCTCGCAGCCGGGGACTCAAAGAATATCAACTCAGCACAATATACTCCATACATTGTAAGAGCCGGAACCTGATCACGCAGAAACGGGCAATCCCCCGTGGAATGTGCTGGCTTACCACACGAATCGCATAGCTCCGCCACGCACTCAGCAATGAAGTGACCCTTCTCACCACATCAATAGCATAACATCTTTTCCTTCTTACGCGCCCACTTGGACGCTCTCTCTGAATCAGTCCCGTCGCCTGCCTCAGCAGTAGCCCTAGTCGCAGGAACCTCCACGTTGGCCAGTGCCGTCACAACATCCATCGCCTGGCTAGGAAGGTCAGTCGACTGAACGGGATCGGTCACCACGGCAGATGCCGCATGGTCAACAACTGCCGGTGGCGGAGGCTGTCTGCGGTACCTCTCACGACCACCACCCCGACCACCACGGTGACCATGGTAGCCACCTCTTTGCCGGTGATCTGGGCCGGAGGCTCCCTCGACAAATCCACCCGGAGGCCCGAGAAAAGGTCTCTCAGCAGACCCATCACTCTGCCAGGCATAACCACGACCGCCTCCCGTGGATGAGGAGCCACGATGTTGTTCATCTCCATAAGCATCATAACCATCGTCCCCCACTGACCTCGGGGCGGATCAAAGGATTCTCTAGCGGCCGAGTTCTACCTCGTCTGCATTGGGCCCGAGCGATTTTGCGCCGGCCTCGCGGCGTAGTGAGGCGGAGGCGCGGCATGAGGCTGACCGCCGGCAGGGGTCTGGTTGACCACAGCCGGCCTCGGGCCATTGGCTCCGCCCCGACCTGTAGCAGCAGTCGCGGAGGGCGTCGGCCCCGTCGGCCGGGGTCCAGCAAGCCCACCTCTGCCCGCTAGAACCACGGGCGGCCTAGCCGCCACGGGCACAGGGGGCCGAGCCCAACGATGCCGCCACCCCGCCCCGTAGCAGCAATAGGAGCGGCGGCGCCCCGCCCAGCGCCGACAGCACCATGGCCAGCGCCGGCAGCACCACGGCCTGCGCCCGCTGGCGGCGGCGGCTCATCCCCAGTCCGGTCCCTTGCGACGACCGCCTGGGGTTTCTTCGCAGGAGGCAAACCCGACCCTCGGACCGCCATGGCACCAAGGGGGAGAATCCGACGCGCACGACCAAGACCGACTTTGTACGTAAGGCAAGAATCGATCTCGTCCCTGCATGTATCGACAGACGCAAAACTAGTGGGATTCGGTATAGCCTGGGCCTCATACCCGGCTATCTCCGGCCCAACCAGTTGCGACTTAGAGACCGACAAAGTCGGCCCAATTCGGCCAAGAAGCAAATTCAAACGACCGTCTCGAGCCGCCCGGATCCCGATCGAAGAGATCGACGACACGGTCGCCGCAGCCGCCGTTGGCAGCGGGCCGGCCACATTCCGGCGCTCCTGCCTCTTCCTCTTAACCATTGTCCATGAATCTGGACGAATTAAATTGAAAAGTGTATGGTTCGGAAGACGTACCTTAGGTAGGGGGCCCTTCCAAGGCGTGATCGCCGTTGCCGCCGTTCTCGGTGAACAACGCGTCTAACCATCTCCTTCCTCCCGTCCGCGTGAAGCCAAACCCTCGCCGGATCATCCACCGGCAAGACCTTGTCGACTGTCGTGGCCACCTCGTCTTCGTCATAACCAGAGTTGAAGAACTCACAGATCAGATCCGATGGAGTCGGCGACGGTGGTGAGGCCCCGGGATCCTCTTCGTCCCCGTCCGCATCATCTTCATCTGATCCGACCAGTGCCCAAAAACGGCCGCCAACGCACGGGCGAGCCGCCGCAGCGGAAGGCCGCGCCCCGGCGGTCACCTCCTCGGTAGCCCGTGGAGTCGCCCGTGTGTGGACTTGACCTGCTCAATTTTTCCAGCGCTCCCGTGCGCGCAGAGCAAGTTGCTGAAATGAACAAGATCTAACAATTCTCACTATATTTGAATCTATGCCAAAAGTTTCTCCTGTTGCAATGCATGGGCATCTGTGCTAGTTTAG
Organism: Triticum urartu; assembly: GCF_056163025.1. Classification (NCBI taxonomy): domain Eukaryota; kingdom Viridiplantae; phylum Streptophyta; class Magnoliopsida; order Poales; family Poaceae; genus Triticum; species Triticum urartu. The sequence continues at coordinate 644,051 of NC_141875.1, forward strand.
ATAAAACAAAGAGATGAAGAAGGGCGGAGGAAATCACCATTTCCTGGCCAGCCGGGCCGCCTTGGGCTTGACCCATCCCTCCGCCGTTGCCTCTTGCTCTGACAGCTTGATGGAGAGCTGGAATGCTTGCCGCTTTTGCGGCGGAGTCTCTGGATCCACTGGCGTGCGGCCAACACCTCTCTCGTTGCCTCCCTCGTTGTCGCTCGTGGCATGCGGGCCACGCTTTGGATTCGTGCGTCCTCGTCCGCGGCGGCGCCGACAAAGGCACGAGTACCTACCGGTGGCCGGGGACGCCCTCCGGAGCTGGTAGAGCATGCGGAGAGGGCCCGCATACCAGCAGGGGCGTGAAACGGCCGGAGTTGGGTGCCGAAGCGAGGGGGCGAAGATGTCGCGCGCACTGCGTTGCGAGTCGACGGGGGCCGATATGGAACCAGGGCTTCCGCTGCTGCTGCCAAGCTCTGCGGTATGTGATGCGGAGGGCGATCTCCTCTACGTTGCCAAGCTCTGCATTGTTTTGTCCGGATGTAGGATATATGTGGCGGATCTACAACTGGAGACGGTGCTACTGCCGTCGCTCGCCATAGATCGGTATGAGATGGGACAAGGAGAGGAAGAGAGGGAGAGAGAGAGTGGAGTGTAGTGTGTTGACCTCAGTCTAGGGTCTGTTCAAATGTGCAATATATGTGTGATCCGGATGGGCCAGAATGGGCAGGTCCAACTTGGAGGACACAACCAGGTGAAGGAAATATGCCCTAGAGGCAATAATAAAGTTATTATTTTATTTCCTTATATCATGATAAATGTTTATTATTCATGCTAGAATTGTATTAACCGGAAACATAATACTTGTGTGAATACATAGACAAACTAAACGTCACTAGTATGCCTCTACTTGACTAGCTCGTTAATCGAAGATGGTTATGTTTCCTAACCATAGACATGTGTTGTCATTTGATTAACGGGATCACATCATTAGGAGAATGATGTGATTGACATGACCCATTCCATTAGCTTAGCACCCGATCGTTTAGTATGTTGCTATTGCTTTCTTCATGACTTATACATGTTCCTGTGACTATGAGATTATGCAACTCCCATTTACCGGAGGAACACTTTGTGTGCTACCAAACATCACAACGCAACTGGGTGATTATAAAGGTGCTCTACAGGTGTCTCCAAAGGTACATGTTGGGTTGGCGTATTTCGAGATTAGGATTTGTCACTCCGATTGTCCGAGAGGTATCTCTGGGCCCTCTCGGTAATGCACATCACATAAGCCTTGCAAGCATTGCAACTAATGAGTTGGTTGCGAGATGATGTATTACAGAACGAGTAAAGAGACTTGCCGGTAACGAGATTGAACTAGGTATTGAGATACCGACGATCGAATCTCGGGCAAGTAACATACCGATGACAAAGGGAACAACGTATGTTGTTATGCGGTCTAACCGATAAAGATCTTCGTAGAATATGTAGGAGCCATTATGAACATCCAGGTTCCTCTATTGGTTATTGACCGGAGACATGTCTCGGTCATGTCTACATTGCTCTCGAACCGTAGGGTCCGCACGCTTAACGTTACGATGACAGTTTCATTATGAGTTTATATATTTTGATGTACCGAAGTTTGTTCGGAGTCCCGGATGTGATCACGGACATGACGAGGAGTCTCGAAATGGTCGAGACATAAAGATTGATATATTGGACGACTATATTCGGACACCGGAAGTGTTCCGGAGAAGTTTCGAATAAAACCGGACTACCGGGGAGTTAACGGAACCCCCGAGGGTTAATGGGCCTTATGGGCCTAAAGTGGAGAAGAGGAGGGGCGGCCAGGGCAGGCCGCGCGCCCCCTCCCCCTCTAGTCCGAATTGGACAAGGAGGGGGGGGGGCGCCCCCCTTTCCTTCCTCTCCTCTCTCCCTTCCTTCCCCCTCTCCTACTTGGACAAGGAAAAGGAGGGAGTCCTACTCCCGGTAGGAGTAGGACTCCTCCCTGGCGCGCCCCTCCTGGCCGGCCGCCCCTCCCCCTTGCTCCTTTATATACGGGGGCAGGGGGGCACCTCTAGACACACAAGTTGATCTTCGTGATCGTTCTCTTAGCCGTGTGCGGTGCCCCCCTCCACCATACTCCTCGATAATATTGTAGCGGTGCTTAGGCGAAGCCCTGCGATAGTAGAACATCAAGATCGTCACCATGCCGTCGTGCTGACGGAACTCTTCCCCGACACTTTGCTGGATCAGAGTCCGGGGATCGTCATCGAGCTGAACGTGTGCTAAGAACTCGGAGGTGCCGTAGTTTCGGTGCTTGGATCGGTCGGATCGTGAAGACGTATGACTACATCAACCGCGTTGATATAACGCTTCCGTTTTCGGTCTATGAGGGTACATGGACAACACTCTCCCCTCTCGTTGGTATGCATCACCATGATCTTGCGTGTGCGTAGGAATATTTTTGAAATTACTACGTTCCCCAACAGTGGCATCCGAGCCAAGGTTTTATGTGTTGATGTTATTTGCACGAGTAGAACACAAGTGAGTTGTGGGCGATATAAGTCATACTGCTTACCAGCATGTCATACTTTGGTTCGGCGGTATTGTTGGATGAAGTGGCCCGGACCGACATTACGCGTACGCTTACGCGAGACTGGTTCTACTGATGTGCTTTGCACACAGGTGGCTGGCGGGTGTCAGTTTCTCCAACTTTAGTTGAACCGAGTGTGGCTACGCCCGGTCCTTGCGAAGGTTAAAACAGCACCAACTTGACAAACTATCGTTGTGGTTTTGATGCGTAGGTAACATTGGTTCTTGCTTAAGCCCGTAGCAGCTACGTAAAACTTGCAACAAACAAAGTAGAGGATGTCTAACTTGTTTTTGCAGGGGCATGTTGTGATGTGATATGGTCAAGACATGATGCTAAATTTTATTGTATGAGATGATCATGTTTTGTAACCGAGTTATCGGCAACTGGCAGGAGCCATATGGTTGTCGCTTTATTGTATGCAATGGAATCACCCTGTAATGCTTTACTTTATCACTAAGCGGTAGCGATAGTCGTAGAAGCATAAGATTGGCGAGACGACAATGATGCTACGATGGAGATCAAGGTGTCGCGCCAGTGACGATGGTGATCATGACGATGCTTCGGAGATGGAGATCACAAGCACAAGATGATGATGGCCATATCATATCACTTATATTGATTGCATGTGATGTTTATCTTTTATGCATCTTATCTTGCTTTGTTTGACGGTAGCATTATAAGATGATCTCTCACTAAATTTCAAGATAAAAGTGTTCTCCCTGAGTATGCACCATTGCCAAAGTTCGTCGTGCCCAGACACCACGTGATGATCGGGTGTGATAAGCTCTACGTCCATCTACAACGGGTGCAAGCCAGTTTTGCACACGCAGAATACTCAGGTTAAACTTGACGAGCCTAGCATATGCAGATATGGCCTCGGAACACTGAGACCGAAAGGTCGAGCGTGAATCATATAGTAGATATGATCAACATAGCGATGTTCACCATTGAAAACTACTCCATTTCACGTGATGATCGGTTATGGTTTAGTTGATTTGGATCATGTGATCACTTAGAAGATTAGAGGGATGTCTTTCTAAGTGGGAGTTCTTAAGTAATATGATTAATTAAACTTAAATTTATCATGAACTTAGTACCTGATAGTATCTTGCTTGTTTATGTTTGATTGTAGATAGATGGCCCGTGCTGTTGTTCCGTTGAATTTTAATGCGTTCCTTGAGAAAGCAAAGTTGAAAGATGATGGTAGCAATTACACGGACTGGGTCCGTAACTTGAGGATTATCCTCATTGCTGCACAGAAGAGTTACGTCCTGAAAGCACCACTAGGTGCCAGGCCTGCTGCTGATGAAACTGACGACGTTAAGAACGTCTGGCAGAGCAAAGCTGATGACTACTCGATAGTTCAATGTGCCATGCTTTACGGCTTAGAATCGGGACTTCAACGACGTTTTGAACGTCATGTAGCATATGAGATGTTCCAGGAGTTGAAGTTAATATTTCAAGCAAATGCCCGGATTGAGAGATATGAAGTCTCCAATAAATTCTATAGCTGCAAGATGGAGGAGAACAGTTCTGTCAGTGAGCATATACTCAAAATGTCTGGGTATAATAATCACTTGATTCAACTGGGAGTTAATCTTTCGGATGATTGCGTCATTGATAGAATTCTCCAATCACTTCCACCTAGCTACAAGAGCTTCGTGATGAACTATAATATGCAAGGGATGGACAAGACAATTCCCGAGCTCTTCGCAATGCTAAAAGCTGCGGAGGTAGAAATCAAGAAGGAGCATCAAGTGTTGATGGTCAACAAGACCACTGGTTTCAAGAAAAGGGGCAAAGGGAAGAAGAAAGGGAACTTCAAGAAGAACAGCAAGCAAGTTGCTTCTCAGGAGAAGAAACCCAAATCTGGACCTAAGCCTGAAACTGAGTGCTTCTACTGCAAGCAGACTGGTCACTGGAAGCGGAACTGCCCGAAGTATTTGGCGGATAAGAAGGATGGCAATGTGAACAAAGGTATATGTGATATACATGTTATTGATGTGTACCTTACTAGAGCTCGCAGTAGCACCTAGGTATTTGATACTGGTTCTGTTGCTAATATTTGCAACTCGAAACAGGGACTACGGATTAAGCGAACACTGCCGAAGGACGAGGTGATGATGCGCGTGGGAAATGGTTCCAAAGTCGATGTGATCGCGGTCGGCACGCTACCTCTACATCTACCATCGGGATTAGTATTAGACCTAAGTAATTGTTATTTGGTGCCAGCGTTGAGCATGAACATTATATCTGGATCTTGTTTGATGCGAGATGGTTATTCATTTAAATCAGAGAATAATGGTTGTTCTATTTATATGAGTAATATCTTTTATGGTCATGCACCCTTGAAGAGTGGTCTATTTTTGATGAATCTCGATAGTAGTGATACACATATTCATAATGTTGAAGCCAAAAGATGCAGAGTTGATAATGATAGTGCAACTTATTTGTGGCACTGCCGTTTAGGTCATATCGGTGTAAAACGCATGAAGAAACTCCATACTGATGGACTTTTGGAACCACTTGATTATGAATCACTTGGTACTTGCGAACCGTGCCTCATGGGCAAGATGACTAAAACGCCATTCTCCGGTACTATGGAGAGAGCAACAGATTTGTTGGAAATCATACATACAGATGTATGTGGTCCGATGAATGTTGAGGCTCGTGGCAGATATCGTTATTTTCTCACCTTCACAGATGATTTAAGCAGATATGGGTATATCTACTTAACGAAACATAAATCTGAAACATTTGAAAAGTTCAAAGAATTTCAGAGTGAAGTTGAAAATCATCGTAACAAGAAAATAAAGTTTCTACGATCTGATCGTGGAGGAGAATATTTGAGTTATGAGTTTGGTCTACATTTGAAACAATGCGGAATAGTTTCGCAACTCACGCCACCCGGGACACCACAACGTAATGGTGTGTCCGAACGTCGTAATCATACTTTACTTGATATGGTGCGATCTATGATGTCTCTTACAGATTTACCGCTATCGTTTTGGGGTTATGCTTTAGAGACGGCCGCATTCACGTTAAATAGGGCACCATCAAAATCCGTTGAGACGACGCCTTATGAACTGTGGTTTGGCAAGAAACCAAAGTTGTCGTTTCTGAAAGTTTGGGGCTGCGATGCTTATGTGAAAAAACTTCAACCTGATAAAGCTCGAACCCAAATCATAGAAATGTGTCTTCATAGGATACCCAGGGAGACTATTGGGTACACCTTCTATCAATGATCCGAAGGCAAGACAGTTGTCGCTAAGAATGGATCCTTTCTAGAGAAGGAGTTTCTCTCAAAAGAAGTGAGTGGGAGGAAAGTAGAACATGATGAGGTAACTGTACCTGCTCCCTTATTGGAAAGTAGTACATCGCAGAAACCGGTTTCTGTGACACCTACACCGATTAGTGAGGAAGCTAATGATAATGATCATGAAGTTTCAGAACAAGTTACTACTGAACCTCGTAGATCAACCAGAGTAAGATCCGCACCAGAGTGGTACGGTAATCCTGTTCTGGAAGTCATGCTACTAGATCATGATGAACCTACGAACTATGAAGAAGCGATGGTGAGCCCAGATTCCGCAAAATGGTTTGAAGCCATGAAATCTGAGATGGGATCCATGTATGAGAACAAAGTGTGGACTTTGGTTGACTTGCCCAATGATCGACAAGCAATTGAGAATAAATGGATCTTTAAAAAGAAGACTGACACTGACGGTAATATTACTGTCTACAAAGCTCGACTTGTTGCAAAAGGTTTTCGACAAGTTCAAGGGATTGACTACGATGAGACTTTCTCACCCGTAGCGATGCTTAAGTCTGTCCGAATCATGTTAGCGATTGCCGCATTTTATGATTATGAAATTTGGCAGATGGATGTCAAAACTGCATTCCTGAATGGATTTCTGGAAGAAGAGTTGTATATGATGCAGCCAGAAGGTTTTGTTGATCCAAAGGGAGCTAACAAAGTGTGCAAGCTCCAGCGATCCATTTATGGACTGGTGAAAGCCTCTCGGAGTTGGAATAAACGCTTTGATAGTGTGATCAAAGCATTTGGGTTTGTACAGACTTTTGGAGAAGTCTGTATTTACAAGAAAGTGAGTGGGAGCTCTGTAGCATTTCTGATATTATATGTGGATGACATATTACTAATCAGAAATGATATAGAATTTCTGGATAGCATAAAGGGATTCTTGAATAAGAGTTTTTCAATGAAAGACCTCGGTGAAGCTGCTTACATATTGGGCATTAAGATCTATAGAGATAGATCAAGACGCTTAATTGGACTTTCACAAAGCACATACCTTGACAAAGTTTTGAAGAAGTTCAAAATGGATCAGGCTAAGAAAGGATTCTTGCCTGTGTTACAAGGTGTGAAGTTGAGTAAGATTCAATGCCCGACCACTACAGAAGATAGAGAGAAAATGAAAGATGTTCCCTATGCTTCAGCCATAGGCTCTATCATGTATGCAATGCTGTGTACCAGACCTGATGTGTGTCTTGCTATAAGTCTAGCAGGGAGGTACCAAAGTAATCCAGGAGTGGATCACTGGACAGCGGTCAAGAACATCCTGAAATACCTGAATTGGACTAAGGATATGTTTCTCGTATATGGAGGTGACAAAGAGCTCATCGTAAATGGTTACGTTGATGCAAGCTTTGACACTGATCCGGACGATTCTAAATCGCAAACTGGATACGTGTTTACATTGAACGGTGGAGCTGTCAGTTGGTGCAGTTCTAAACAAAGCGTTGTGGCGGGATCTACATGTGAAGCGGAGTACATAGCTGCTTCAGAAGCAGCAAACGAAGGAGTTTGGATGAAGGAGTTCATATCCGATCTAGGTGTCATACCTAGTGCATCGGGTCCAATGAAAATCTTTTGTGACAATACTAGTGCAATTGCCTTGGCAAAGGAATCCAGATTTCACAAGAGAACCAAGCACATCAAGAGACGCTTCAATTCCATCCGGGATCTAGTCCAGGTGGGAGACATAGAAATTTGCAAGATACATACGGATCTGAATGTTGCAGACCCATTGACTAAGCCTCTTCCACGAGCAAAACATGATCAGCACCAAAGCTCCATGGGTGTCAGAATCATTACTGTGTAATCTAGATTATTGACTCTAGTGCAAGTGGGAGACTGAAGGAAACATTCCCTAGAGGCAATAATAAAGTTATTATTTTATTTCCTTATATCATGATAAATGTTTATTATTCATGCTAGAATTGTATTAACCGGAAACATAATACTTGTGTGAATACATAGACAAACTAAACATCACTAGTATGCCTCTACTTGACTAGCTCGCTAATCGAAGATGGTTATGTTTCCTAACCATAGACTTGTGTTGTCATTTGATTAACGGGATCACATCATTAGGAGAATGATGTGATTGACATGACCCATTCCATTAGCTTAGCACCCGATCGTTTAGTATGTTGCTATTGCTTTCTTCATGACTTATACATGTTCCTGTGATTATGAGATTATGCAACTCCCGTTTACCGGAGGAACACTTTGTGTGCTACCAAACGTCACAACGCAACTGGGTGATTATAAAGGTGCTCTATAGGTGTCTCCAAAGGTACATGTTGGGTTGGCGTATTTCGAGATTAGGATTTGTCACTCTGATTGTCCGAGAGGTATCTCTGGGCCCTCTCGGTAATGCACATCACATAAGCCTTGCAAGCATTGCAACTAATGAGTTGGTTGCGAGATGATGTATTACAGAACAAGTAAAGAGACTTGCCGGTAACGAGATTGAACTAGGTATTGAGATACCGACGATCGAATCTCGGGCAAGTAACATACCGATGACAAAGGGAACAACGTATGTTGTTATGCGGTCTGACCGATAAAGATCTTCGTAGAATATGTAGGAGCCAATATGAGCATCCAGGTTCCGCTATTGGTTATTGACCGGAGACATGTCTCGGTCATGTCTACATTGTTCTCGAACCGTAGGGTCCGCACGCTTAACGTTACGATGATAGTTTCATTATGAGTTTATATATTTTGATGTACCGAAGTTTGTTCGGAGTCCCGGATGTGATCACGGACATGACGAGGAGTCTCGAAATGGTCAAGACATAAAGATTGATATATTGGACGACTATATTCGGACACCGGAAGTGTTCCGGAGAAGTTTCGAATAAAACCGGAGTACCGGGGGGTTACCGGAACCCCCCTGGGGTTAATGGGCCTTATGGGCCTAAAGTGGAGAAGAGGAGGGGCGGCCAGGGCAGGCCGCGCGCCCCCTCCCCCCTAGTCCGAATTGGACAAGGAGGGGGGGGGGCGGCGCCCCCCTTTCCTTCCTTTCCTCTCTCCCTTCCTTCCCCCTCTCCTACTTGGACAAGGAAAAGGAGGGAGTCCTACTCCCGGTAGGAGTAGGACTCCTCCCTGGCGCGCCACTCCTGGCCGGCCGCCCCTCCCCCTTGCTCCTTTATATACGGGGGCAGGGGGCACCTCTAGACACACAAGTTGATCTTCGTGATCGTTCTCCTAGCCGTGTGCGGTGCCCCCCTCCACCATACTCCTCGATAATATTGTAGCGGTGCTTAGGCGAAGCCCTGCGACGGTAGAACATCAAGATCGTCACCACGCCGTCATGCCGACAGAAGTCTTCCCCGACACTTTGCTGGATCGGAGTCCGGGGATCGTCATCGAGCTGAACGTGTGCTAAGAACTCGGAGGTGCCGTAGTTTAGGTACTTGGATCGGTCGGATCGTGAAGACGTACGACTACATCAACCGCGTTGATATAACGCTTTCGCTTTCGGTCTACGAGGGTACGTGGACAACACTCTCCCCTCTCGTTGCTATGCATCACCATGATCTTGCGTGTGCGTAGGAATTTTTTTAAAATTACTACGTTCCCCAACACCAGGCACGCCTAGGCCTCCCCAAACCCGCATCAGATTTGGGCTAGTTTTGAGCGGTGCCGGTCAATCAGTTTGGAAAGCCCGATTAGATCATGTTTTGGTGACCAGACAATCTGTCCGGTGGTTTTGAGAAGCCGATTGTAGATGCTATTAGGCTCCTGTTTTGCGGTGCTTTGGTGATGAAGGTGGAGGTGGAGTTGGAGGCGAATCCATTTCAAAACACAACATCCAGCTCTTTCTCAGGAAAGGGAAAAAAGAGAGTACATGATAAATAATTAGCTAAACTTCTTTTTCGACGGCGGGGGCCACATATCGCGATCGCATCTCCTGCACATCCCCATCATCATGTGGCATGTGCCCCATTTGTCCATATATATCCATCATCCCTCCAACCAATCACATGCGAGGTGCAATCATGCATGCAACATGTCGCATTGCTATTGGCTTTTTTCTGAATAAAGGAATGATATCTTTGCTAGTATTATTATTGCACGAAAAGATCGGACCAAGATCATGAGTGACACCTGTAGATTAGCTACACCGCTCCAGTGAACCATTCCATGTGACACGGAGATTGAATCGCTTAGCCAGCATCACGGCGCTATTTGTTCAATCAAAATGCTTCGGTGATATTTGTAGTTTGTTCATTTGTCATCTTTGTAATTGTTAAAAGGAATCTTATAATAGTAAACGGAGGAAGTAGCATTTTTTGTTCTTCCTTTCTGAACAGAAGGGAACACCTTCGACATGCGCACCGACAGATGCACACAGTCATTTCGTAGCTAGCGAGTAGCGAGCCTGACAGGCATCTATATTCTACTCCCTCCTTCCCATAATATAAGAACGTTTTTGATATTAATGTAGTGTCAAAAATATTTTTATATTATGAGACGGAGGGAGTACTACATATGATTTTGTGGAGGCTGGTTTTGTTCTTTCGAGTAGTCCACCGGCCGACCGTGGCATGTTCATTCAGGTGTACGCACGTACGCTGGTTTCTGTAGATGAATATAAAGATGCGTGCTTTCTTCAAGACATGTTTCGGCAGGCTCTCGTGGCTGCATGTTTCTTCAAGACATGCACGCATGTTGAACGTGGTATCTTCATGCAATGCAAGCAGAATACGCATGTTTCTTCAAGCCAGTTGATCCGTCACGCTGCTGCATGTTACGTGTACCCTACAGTTATCCATCTCGTTGTCCGTTTCCTTAATTGCAAGGATCAGGTTACTGTCGCTCTGCTGGCCTGGGCGACGATGCACTCGGCCCCGGGGGCGGCGCGCGGGTGCGGAAGCGGCGGCGACTAGAGTTTAGGATCGACTTGCGATAGATACCATGTTAGAAGGGAGAGAGGAATTTGGTGAAATAGTTCGTTGTATTGCTTGAGCCTCGTGGGCATATATATAGGAATACAAAGATCAACTTGAAGTACAAGACAAGGAAGGACCAAATCCTAATCTATCCTATACTTCCTAATAATCCTTATACTCAACATCGCCAACGGGTGGCGAAGGTGACGGCCGCGTACAAGGAGTGCGACGAGGCAATGTTCAGAAAGACCCATGATGAGGAGGACATCGCTAAGGCCGTGCCCCGCTGCCACGACCATGAAGTCGGCACGTCTGCGTGCACCGCCGACAGCGAGGAAGATTAGTGCATGGTAGGTCGCTGATGCTTGTGTCCCAGAAAGGCCGCCGCTCCTCCCCTTCCGTTGAAGCCAAGCTTGATGGGCTCAACATCGTCGGGCCTGTTAGTCGCTTGGCGGCGACGTGGAGGCGGACAACTTTAGTTCACTGGGCTCCAGAGGCGGAGCTGGAGAGCGCGAGGCGGAACTGGAGAAGGCGAAGCTTTAGTTCTCGGGGCTCATGGTTGGACACGGGGAACGGGCGCCGGCGACCATTTAGATAAGGTATTAACTATACATCCAGAAACAGACTAGCACTGTTTAGTTGATGTAATGTAATTAAATCCATCATGTTTGTATGAAATCCGGCATGTTTATATGAAATCCAGCCGTGTTTGAATGAATTTCGTCTGGTTGGTTGGAACTGTTGTTAAAATGTATGCGGCTACGGTTTGATGATGGTCTCCCGCATCCTTATCTATGGACGGATACTGAAGGAAATTTATGGGTCGGGTTGGTGACGCCCATTTCTATGGGTAATGTGTATGTATTTATCTGTGGATAATATGCATGGTATGGTACCACTTTCAGCAGCAGCATGCATGCAGATGGAGCCCGTTTGGCCTCCTTGTGGCTTCACGGGCGGACGGGGCATATCGTTGCCATGTACGCATGCAGCACAGGTCCACAGCCAGCGGATTAAGTTAAGAGCAATTGGGTACGTACTCGTACAGTACGGCATGCACTACGTACAGAGAGAGTGGGAGGGAGAGGGAATCAATGAGGAATGAGGCGCCGGCGGACCGGCCCAAACTTTCGGCCGGTCCGCACCTAGCCGTCAGATGCGCTCGTTTTTTAACCGTCTGATTCTCTCGATGCGGGCATCTCCTTCCTTCTGCTTTGCTCTCGATGCGGGCATCTCCTTCCTCTCAATATTCCCTCGACGCAGAACGTCTCTGGCCCAGCCACCGCGTGCGCGCGCTCAGGCGGGACGCGACAGCACCCACCTCCTCTCTCGCGTTACCGCTCGTCGCCGGTCCCAGGCACCCAGGTTTCCATGATTTCATCTCGTCATGGTTGTAGCTTCTACAGGACATGGTTGTAGTTTCTACAGGACATGGTTGTAACAAAAAAGAAAAAAACATCGCCGTCGTTGCCGCCGGTTGTAGCTCGCCTCACAGGTCGTAAACACATGGTCGTCGTCATGGCACCAAATTTTATTACCGGCCGTAGCAAAAATGATATGTGGTTGCAGCAAAGACAAAATAGTCGTCGCTGCCAAGTGTAGCTCGCCGCCGGGCGCAATTGTCTCATGGTCGCAGCTTCCACTCTTGGTCGTAGTAGCAAAAACACTTGCTGGTGGAATCTTTGTGGGTTGCCGGTTGCAACAAAAAGCATGTCATCACCACAGAACAAACAAAACGGTTGCAACAAAAATAACTGCTGGTTCCAGCTCCAGCTCTGACCGTTTCCAGCAAATCCAGACACTGGTTCCAGCTCCTGACTTTAGCCGGTTGTAGCAAAATCAGTAGATGATTCCACCTTAGTCAACAGCCGGTTGCAGCAAAACAACTTAACCATTGGATCCAACTTCAGCTCTGCCTGGTTCAACCAAAAAAATCAATAACATGTCTCCGACCAGCCATGGCAGCACCGGTGCCCCCGTCGGTTGCTTCAGCACTTGGGGGCTTGGCTGTAGCACGGGGACGGGGGTGTGGCGAGGGAGACCTTTGGGATGTGCGACCGGCGTGCTGCAGAGACCGGCGTGCCAACATGTATGGCGGGGGAGCGAGAGAGAAAAAATGAAGATGCCGCGGGAGGAAGAAAGAATATGCATCGTGAGATGGGGCCCACGTCCTATGTCTCGCTAGCTGAATCCCTGGGAGGGATCTTGCGTGCGCACCAGAGTTGCACGGTTCCCTTCGATCGTACATACGCAATGCAGCAAAATAAGTTAGATGTACGATATATTGAATTGAATTGTGAAAAAAGAGGAAAATATAACTACAAAACCGGTCTTTTGAGACACCTGGCTCCTCCTACTTCAAAGTACAAACATCCCGTACAGCTCCTTGATAAATCAACAATTGTAGTGTAGGATAAAATAAGGTATTGGGATAATATACATTTTGCCCGAACTTTATTTGACCGAGAAAAAACACCGCCACTGACCATAGATAGAAGAGCAAGATTGATGGGCGGGGGCCATGTAGAGGAATAAAGGAGATTTTCGTCATCATATTTTATGGATGGTGAATTTCCTTTTTTTTAACTGTTTTTTTAACCTGCGGAGGGAGGGATGACTCTGCATAGCTAGTAAGCAATCTGAGGTCTCGTTCATTAACGGCATAAATCACTCCACCAACTAAGAACGGCCATGCACCACCACCCATAAAATCGTCTGTCAATACTCACAAGATGCCTGTGGAGTCCTATAAGCAAGCCTTTTTTCTAATTGTTTCCTGATTATTTTGGGGCAATCAATGGAGGATTTCCTTGTTCTCTTCCAATAATGTTGTACGTGCCATATGCCTTTTTCATAGTGTAATGATGGCACGGAATGCTAATTACTTTTTTTTGTAATGTGAGCTTTTTGTCATGTACGTTGCGCTCGCGAAGCCTAATTAGTGCAGCTGCACTATTGAGTATTTGGGAATTACTTTTGATGATGTGGATTAATTACACACACACACACACACAAACACACACACACACACACACACACACACACATATATATATATATATATATAGGTAAATTGTTTGGGGCACCTAGGCCCGTTATGACAGGTCATTTTCACTAGTGCATGGCATGCAATTCATTAAATACTAGTTTTTCATTTTTCGTTTGCATGCACTATATCCTCAACGGTCAATGATTGCTTTCCAAAAAAACATCATTATGTTGATTTCCTAGCAATATTTCCTTTATAAATATTATATCAATGCATTATACCTATTGAAAATATACACATAAGAGGGCTATTATATTTTATAAATTATAAACATGCCATAAGTATTATACTTAATAAAAAATATACATATACCGATGGTATTATGTGTATAAGAATATATACACATACCCGAGGTATTATACCAAATAAAAGTTATGGATATACCTCGAGTATCTCAAATACCTACTAACAAGACGTAATGAATATACCCACAAACATCATGAGTATGTGGATACCTAGAAATATTATGATTACATATGTATATCCGGTATGTATATACCAATGGTGTACCTACTCGAAATCATTGGCACATGCCCGAGGTATCAAATACCTACCAATGAGACGCAATGTATATACCCAAAAATATCATGAGTATGGAGATACCTCATAATAAATTTGCCATGCATGTCGCAAGAATTTGTCCTAGGTATCATACTCGGTACTTGTATACTCAAAATAAATATGATATACCCCAAGATGATAATAAATAGGACGTACCAAAAATAAATATGATATACCCACAATATTATATTCAGAATTTATATAATCATGATTTGTATCACACTCCTACTATAATATACCCAATGTGTCGTATACCTAATTAAAAAAAAACTACGTCCCACATAAGAGTACAACATACCTTTTATTAACATACGTATGAAAAAAATATCTCTGTATACCTATACAAATTATGACACATTAATTTTGATTTGTCTCTCTCCTATTTCTATTAATATATCTCAAATATGCACCATTACCATGTGTGGCATTCTCTTTCCTATTTAATACCACTACATAATTGTTATCATGCATGTTTCTCTCACTGCCTTAATTACGTTTCCAATTAGCGATTCTATCATAATTATTTTCAAATCAGTCATCACAACAACACACATCTAAATGCAATCGAGTGGTGCAAAGTCAAGGAGCATGGGCACCTAGGTGTCCCAAAGTGTCGTCCTATATATATATATATATAATATATATATATATAATATATAGTTTCTATTTATACACAAACTATTTCATGCAATAAAGAAACAAATACACCCAATTCTCATCTCATGAAACACGAACATCATGGCATTTATTTTCATCCAAATTATTCATCGGCACATCATGCATGCATTATATATACTTGAAAATTAAGCTATATAATTAGATTAGATAGGAGGCGATGGTGCAAGGATCGTCGCCGGCGCTGGGTCCAGGGGAGAAATCTTGGGACAGTCAGCCTTGCACTCATCAACTGAGTTGTAGCACTTATCATTTACTAAACAACAGTAGAAGCAAGTCGGTGGGTGGTCTATGCACGCATTAAGAACGCACAGTCCATTTACATGGATCTTAACCCTTTCCACCTCTTCCAATATTCTTGCTGTGGAACAGAAAATATATTAATAATCATATTAGTCTCTTCTCTGTTTAGAAACAAAGTATATAGTTGATAATGTTAAAAATAATATTGTGCAGGTTATTAGTGTGGCCTTGAGGCACACGGTAGGGTAGTTAGGAGGTTATTCATTCTATGTTTATCTCTCTCTTATCTCCTAAACCCTCCTGTAATATCTCTGGTGGTTAGCCTCGACGCTGCCGCATCCTGTACCGAACCCCCCTCAATCAATATATACATCGCGGGTCTCCATGTATGGAGATTGAGACGCTTCACAATTTCCACATGGTATACAGAGCAGGCCTCTTCCACGACATCTAGCTCATCTTCCTCCATCCGTTTCCTTCCCAGAATCATCACGCCGCAATCATGTCCACCTCCTCCGCAGTCCCCTCCTCTGGCCTCAACTACAACACCTCAGTACCCCTCAGCCGGACGAACTATGTTCTCTGGCGAGCCCAAGCACGATCCCAGATATTGGGCGCCGGCTTGTTTGGCTACATAGATCGGACTATAAAGGAGCCTCCAAAAACAATCATCAGCAAAGATAAAGATGGCAAAGATCAGGTAGTTCCCAACCCTGCTCATAATCCTTGGCTTGTTCAAGATCAGCAAATAGTAGCATATCTTCTCCGAAATCTGTCAAAAGAGGTACTCGTTCAAGTAGCCTCGCTTGAATCATCACATGCAATTTGGACCGCGCTAGCAAATATGTTTTCTGCGGTCTCTCTGTCTCGTGTCAATAACATCAGATCGGCCCTCACAAATGCCCAGAAGGGGTCACAGTCGGCCTCCACCTTCTTCGGGCAGATGCGTGCCCTCTCTGACGAGCTTGCGGCGGCAGGCAAACCGATCGGGGAGGACGAGCTTATCTCTTTCATCGTCGTTGGGCTTGATATGGAGTATCAGCCCATCATCTCTGCACTCGACGTCCGCACCGAGCCCATCACCGTCGATGCACTCTTCTCGATGGTGGCAAACTTCGATCAACGCGCTGAGATGTTCAGCAGCGCTGGTGGCTTCAAATCATCAGCGAACGCCACTTCTAGAGGTCGATCGAGTGGCGGCAGAGGCGGCTACCGCAACCAGAAGCAAGGTGGTCGCGGCGGCGGCTACTCTGGTGGTGGGGGCCAAAACGCTAGCAGCGGCTATCCTGGCACGGGTAGCGGCGGCGGCTACAACAACCACGGTGGCGGCGGCTACAACAACCATGGCAACGGCGGCGGCCAAGGCAGCGGCCATCGTGGCGGTGGTGGCGGGGGCTACTACAACAACAATGGCCCCCCACGCCACTACTACAACAACAACCAAGGGGGCCGCTTCGTCGGGTATGAGGAGTATGAAAACAAATGCCAGATCTGCAAGAAAACTAACCATATTGCCAAAGAATGTAAATGGTGCTATGCAGAGGATAACTCCAGGAAAAGGCGCGTTGCAGCTGCGGCCGATGCTTCATACGGATTTGATTCGAACTGGTATCTTGACTCTGGCTCGAATGAGAACATCACCTCCGAGCTTGAGAAGATGACCATCCATGAGAAGTATCACGGCCAAGATCACGTCCACACCGCTGAAAACGGTCCAGGTATGATGATTAGTCATGTTGGAGAGTCTATTATTAAAACCCCAAACCGTGATATTCTTGTAGATGATGTACTTCACATTCCAAATGCATCTAAAAATCTTTTGTCCGTACATCGCATCACTCTTGACAATGGTGTTTTCATCGAGTTTCATCCCTTCTTCTTTTTGATCAAGGATCAGGTCACGAGGAGGGTGCTTTATCGCGGTAGATGTGTGCAAGGCCTCTACCCATTGATCCCCAAAATTTCCAAGTTCAATAAGCAAGCCTATGGAGTCTTCAAAGTGTCTTCCGAACGATGGCATAATCATTTAGGCCACCCATCTTTTTCCATTGTTTATCAGATTCTTAGCAAAAATAAGCTCGCTTTTGTTGATGAGCATGATCGTGAAACTATTTGTGACTCTTGCCAAAGAGCAAAAAGTCACCAGTTACCATATCCTATATCTACACGTGTGTCCACAAAACCTTTGCAACTTGTGTTTTCAGACGTTTGGGGACCGGCTCCCTCCTCTGTTGGACGCCATACCTATTACGTGAGCTTCATTGATGATTTTAGCAAGTATACTTGGATATACCTCCTTAAAAAACGCTCCGGTGTTTTCCAAGTTTTCCTTAACTTTCAGGCATTGGTAGAACGACAATTTGATTGCAAAATACTTGCTATGCAGTCAGACTGGGGTGGTGAGTACGAAAAACTCAACTCCTTCTTCCAACGTATAGGAATCTCTCATCATGTTTCTTGCCCTCACGCTCACCAACAAAACGGTTCAGCAGAGCGCAAGCATAGGCACATTGTTGATATTGGCATCTTCGGTCGACACAATGTGTGTTTACAGGCTACAGTGCACAACACAAAGGCGTCAAGTGTCTTGATGTAGCCACAGGACATGTGTATATCTCTCGAGATGTCGTCTTCGATGAAACAGTTTTTCCCTTTGCCAAACTCCACCCAAATGCCGGCGCATTGCTCCGCAAAGAAATTCTTCTCTTGCCCTCATCCTTATCCGGCATTGATCATGGGGGAGAAAATAATAGTACTAATCAACTTGCATCTAATCATCAAATTATGCTTGAGATTACTGTTGCAGAAATCAGTCCAAATGGTGAAAATCCGAGGCAAAACGGGCAAGATTTCATGTGTTCCCCAGCTGGAGACACCGACGCGCATCAAGGAGGATCTGCCTCGGGATCCCCACGACAGGAGGCAGCATCCTCTCCGGGATCCGAACGGACAGGACGGGCAGCACCTGGTTGCGCCCCGGGCCTCGAGCGTGTGAGCGGTCGCGAAAGCGACGTCGCTGCCCCGCACCAATCGGCAGATGACGCGTGGCGAGAGGACACTTGCGCAGCCGGGCCTCGCTCGCCTGATTGGCCCGCGCCGGATTCGCCGAGGCCCGCCACTTCCGACCGGCTGGACTCGCCCGGGCCCGCCACCTCGCCTTGGTCGCGGTCGCCAGCAGCAGCGACAGAATCCCCCTCGGGATCTGGCTCGCCAGCGCCTGGCGCAGATGGTGGATCTCATGTGGCTCCGCCTCCTGTGGCTTCTCCTGTGGCGCTGCGCACAAGGCTACAGAAGGGAGTAACTACTCGTTTAAATTACAAAAATTTCTCTAAGATTGGTATGTCTTGTACAACTGGCGAGCCTAACAGTTTAGTAACAACACTTGATGATCCAAGGTGGAAGGCAGCCATGGAAGATGAAATCATGGCATTGCGAAAAAATAAAACGTGGCACCTAGTGCCCCCACGACTAGGCAGAAATCTGATTGATTGTAAGTGGGTCTACAGAATCAAGAAAAAATCTAATGGTACCATAGATAGATACAAGGCAAGACTTGTAGCAAAGGGATTCAAGCAAAGGTATGGCATAGATTATGAGGATACGTTTAGTCCTGTTTTTAAAGCTGCAACAATCCGTCTTGTATTATCAATAGCTGTGTCCAGGGGATGGAGTCTGAGACAGCTAGATGTTCAGAACGCGTTTCTTCATGGTGTTCTGGAAGAGGAAGTGTACATGGAACAACCTCCTGGGTTTGAGGATAAAAGTGCACCTTCATATGTCTGCAAGCTTGATAAAGCCCTGTATGGTTTGAAACAGGCACCCAGAGCATGGTATTCACGGTTAAGTATGAAACTTCAGTCACTTGGCTTTGTTCCATCAAAGTCTGACACATCTCTGTTCATTTATAACAAGCATAGAACATCCATATTTGTTTTGATATATGTTGATGATATCATTGTCACTAGTTCTTCTGATGGAGCTGTGACAGCACTGCTTAAGGATTTAGGCTCTGAGTTTGCTCTCAAGGATTTGGGAGATCTGCATTTCTTCTTGGGTATTGAAGTCAAGAAACATAGCAATGGTATTCATCTATCTCAAGCCAAGTATGCCACAGAACTGCTAAGTAGGATTGGTATGCAGAATTGTAAATCTTCACCAACACCCTTGTCTAGTTCAGAACCCTTGTCCTTGACAGAAGGAGAACCATTGCATCAAGAGGACATCACTGGTTACAGAAGTCTAGTTGGTGGACTTCAGTACTTGACTCTTACTCGACCTGACATCTCTTTTGTAGTTAATAAGGTGTGTCAGTATCTTCATGCACCCACCACAGCACACTGGACAGCTGCAAAATGAATTCTCATGTATATAAGCAACACTATACACTTGGGTCTCACACTCAGCAAGTCATCTTCCACATTTGTTAGTGCATTCTCAGATGCAGACTGGGCTGGTTGCTTGGATGATAGAAGGTCAACAGGTGGTTTTGCCATTTTCTATGGATCTAACTTAATATCATGGTGTGCAAGAAAGCAAGCCACTGTTTCCAGGTCAAGTACAGAAGCAGAATATAAAGCACTAGCAAATGCAACAGCAGAAATCATTTGGGTTCAATCCATGCTCAGAGAACTTGGAGTAATTCAGACTCAGCCGCCGTGTTTATGGTGTGATAATCTTGGTGCTACATACTTGTCTGCGAATCCAGTCTTCCATGCCAGAACAAAGCACATTGAAATAGATATTCATTTTGTGAGAGAACGTGTTACCAATAAACAGCTTGAGATCAAGATTTATACCATCCAAAAATCAGCTTGCAGATGGATTCACTAAAGGTTTGGCAGTCAATAGTTTTGAAGAGTTTAAACGTAATCTCAACTTGTCATAGTTGTGATTATGGGAGAGTGTTAAACATAATATTGTGCAGGTTATTAGCGTGGCCTTGAGGCACACGGTAGGGTAGTTAGGAGGTTATTCATTCTATGTTTATCTCTCTCTTATCTCCTAAACCCTCCTATAATATCTCTGGTGGTTAGCCTCGACGCTGCCGCATCCTGTACCGAACCCCCCTCAATCAATATAGACATCGTGGGTCTTCATGTATGAAGATTAAGACGCTTCACAATTTCCACAGATGAACAAACAAACAAATAGGCAATCACTCAGAAAAGACGTAAACGCTTGTCGGTAAATATAATAGAAATCAACTTACAGTGCACATGGGTCGTAGTGAAGCACGTGACAAGAAGCACCGACAGTATGATTGGTGCAAGGGAACGGTTCCTATACAGCTTGTCCATGGAGAAATTGTTTGCCCCTCGATCGTCTATAGCAGTAGCAGAGTAGGTTTTCTGAGAAACGATGACAGGTATCTTTGTTCGGGTGTACGTGTACTATTTATATATATATGCCCAATAATCAACATGAGGTAAAGGGCAAGGAATCACGGTTGTTTCTTTTTTTGCATGCAAAGATAACATCCCAGCTAATCTTTGTATTTATGTGATACGATTCGATATTCGTTGCAATCTCTACTCCGATTGGATACTCCTAATAACACAATCAATCCAAGGAGCACCCCCACCGATTTTTCCCTAGCATAATCCCACCAGCCTGATTTACGTCGGCGCGGACACAAGACGGACACCCACGCGCTCGCCCACTTTCCTCACCGGGCCCGCTGGTCGGTGGCACATTGCATTCACACACTCGCCCGCCTGCTACGTCGCCGATGCGGCCGGCCATTTTTTTAGATTTAAAATAAATACATAGATAGTTTTAGCGTACACAGATAAAAGAAAAAGACCACTACTCGTCGCTTTCTGACTCCGACTCGGTAATGTCCTCCTCCGACGTCTGGATGTAGGCGTCAGCAAACTGCTCGTCTTCAAAGTTCCAACCCGAGGTTTCTCGTAGCTTCAGTTTCAATTGAGCTGCCCGCTTCCGCGAACGCTTGCCCTCCCGACAGGCGCCTCGCTCCCTCCTCCTCGCGTCCCTCTCCAACCTTAATTGCCTGTAGAACTGGCGCTCGTCGACGATTTCTTGCGGGAAGCCTCCGCGCCACGCCACCATGGCTTCCACGTCCTTCTCTGCGATGGCGAGGCGACGCTGTCGCCTCCGATGGACACGACGATCCTCGTCGGTGAAAAGCCGCGGGAGAGGCGCCAGATCCTGCGCCTGCTGGCTCGACACGGTGGGAAAATTCATATCCCGACGAGGCCTCCGGAGGCGCCACGCCGCCGCGTCGTGCACGCGGGCCGCCTCCTCTGCGGTGTCGAAGGTGCCAAGGATGAGACGCTTCTCGCGAAAGTAGATCTCGGAGGAGAAGGAGCCGGAGCGGAGCTCGCGGACTCCGCGATAATCCGAAGCGCCCAGGCGGCGGATCGACATGGTGGCGCAGAGGCGGCGAGAGTGGGCGGCGGACAGAGTATGGAGGGAGCGCCTTCTTTATAATGAGGGCATGACGCGGCGCGCGCGCGCGAACCTTTCCCGCGCGCTGGAGCGCCAAAACCAGCGCGCGCTAGGCCGTTTTCCACCGCGCGCGCGAACATTCCCCACGCGCTGGAGAGCCAAAATCAAGGCGACGACATGATCTAAAACGCGCGCGGCCATGAAATGGGTCAGCCCGTTGGGTGCACTGCCGACCCAGAACTAAAAGAGGGCGGACGGCGGGCGGCCGGCCGATCCAAACGGACAAAAAGCGGACAAAAACACCGTCCGTTTGGGTCGGCCCGTTGGAGTTGCTCTAAACCTACGTAGACCAACAAAAGACATACTCCCTCCGTTCCATAATATAAAAACGTTTTTGACACTACAATACTGTAAAAAAACGCTCTTATATTAGGGACAAAGGGAGTAGTTCGGACATAATCAACATAATTCACATCGTAGTAGTCGTTGGACAACAACAGAAAAAACAAGTTTTCATCGACGGGCAGTACTAAACATAAAAAAATTTAGATAAAACAAAGAAACGAAGAAGGGCAGAAAACAAAATTACCATTTCCTAGCCAGCCGGTCGGCCTTCGCCTTGCCCTATGCCTATGCCGTTGCCTCTTGTTCCGACTGCTCGATGGCGAGCCGGAGCGTTTTTGCGGCGGAGCGTCTTCTCCGGATCCACTTATTCCCGGCCCACACCTCCCTCGCTGTCTCCCTCGCCGCCTCGGATTCATGTGTCCCCATCCGCGGCGGTGTCGGCAAGTGCACGAGTACCTACCGATGGCCGGGGACGCCCTCCGGAGCTGGTAGAGCATGCGGAGAGGGGCGGCGTACCTGCAGGGGGGGGGGGGGGGGACGGTCAGAGCTGGGCGCTGGACGCGAGGGGGCGAAGATGTCACCCACACCGCGTTGCTAGGCGATAAGGGCTGATGTGGAACCCGAGCTTCCGCTGCCGCTGCCCCAGTCTAGCCGTGATCCCCACAGTGGGATGTGGAGGGCGATCTCCTCTACGTTGCCAAGCTTAGCATTGCTCGTTCGGATGTGGGATATATGTGGCGGGATCTTCCACTGGAGACCGTGCTACTGCCGTCGCTCGCCATAGATCAGAAGAAGGGGAACGAGGAGAGGAGGAGAGGAAGAGAGAGTGGAGTGTACTGTGTCGACTTCAGTCTAGGGTTCGTCTGAATGTGAGATATATGTGGGATCCGGGTTGGCTAGGATGGGCACGTCCAAAGTGATGGACACGCCCAGGCGCTTCCTGGCCTCCCCAAACCCGCACCAGATTTGGTCTGGTTTTGAGTGGTGCCGGTCAGCTCGGATGAGTTTGGAAAATCTGATTAGATCATGTTTTTGGTACCGGACAGTCTGTCCGGTGGGTTTGAGAAGCCAACTATAGATGCTTGTGTTTTGCGGCGCTTTGGTGATGAAGGCGGAGGTGGAGTTGGAGGCGAATCTGTTTCAAAACACAACATCCAGCTCTCTCTCAGGAAAGGGAAAAAGGAGAGTACTTGATTAATAATCAGCTAAACGTCTTTTTCGACGGCGGGGGACACATATCGCGATCGCATCTCCTGCACATCCCATCGTCATGTGGCATGTGGCCCATTTGTCCATATATATCCATCATCCCTCCAACCAATCACATGCGAGGTGCAATCATGCATGCCAGATACCACATTGCTATTGGCTTTTTTCTGACAAAAAGATTGATATCTTGCTACTATTATTATTGTACGAAAAGATGGGACCAAGATCATGAGTGACACCTGTTGATTAGCTACACCGCCCTGTACTTGTAAAACTAAAACATTTCGTAGCTAGCGAGCCGACAGGCATCTATGTTCTACATGTGTTTTGTATTGCGTATGAACGTGACCGATCTTGTTCTTTTGAGTAGTCCATCGGCCGACCGTGGCATGTTCATTCAGGTGTACGCACGCACGCTGTTTTCTGTATATATGAATATAAAGATGAGTGCTTTCTTCAAGACATGTTTCGGCAGGCATGTTGAAGGTAGTATCTTCATGCAGTGCAAGCAGAATTAGCATGTTGAGACTTGAACGGACGGACATATGTTGGCCAGTTGATCTGTCAAGCTCCTGCATGTTACGTGTCCCCTAACAGTCGTTATCCATCTCGTTGTCAGTTACGATGCATTCGGCCTCTACACGTCAGACGTGTGCATGGGGATGAGATCAGACCAGATCAGCCTCCTCTCTTCTCACATCTCACAAAAAAAATGATACAATGAAGATGAAGCAATAGCTCACTGCCAGGGCCGGCCCTGTGTTTTGGGAGGCCCTAGGCGAACTCGACGACATGGGCCCCTATGTCGTAAGATCATATATATATATATATGTGTGTATATATATATATATGTATATATATATATATATATATATATATATATATATATATTGGACAATAATGAGAGTAATCTTTCAACCACACATCTTTAGTTTGAAATTTGACTATTATAATTATTGGACAATGCCATATTACGACAGAAATACTCAGAAGATAGCAAAACAAAACTAAAATGACATGATTACCTCAAAAAAGAAACAAATTCGACTCACTCCATCGACAACAATAATACTCCATTGCTTCAAAAAAGGTTTCTTCGGGCGTTTCTTGATGCAAAGTCATTAAGGGCACTATTAAGATTAACATCAGATGAGTTATCATCCGAAAAAGCTTCTTAGGCAACGTAGCATGTTGTGTCTTAAAATTATAAAAGTAAAGAGTATACAAAGAATTAGAAATTTATAGATCGGATGGAGAGCGCGGCCGCCAGGTCGGGCAGCGAGGTGACCCCGCCGAGGTTGTGCATGGCCGTCGGGATGCCGAGCTTGATGGCGCAGCGGAGCCCCATGGAGGTGAGGTAGTAGAGGGTGTGGCGCCACAGGTCGGCCTGAGCCTGCAGCAGCTCGGCATCAGTGGGAACCTCGATCGCCGGTGCCTGGGCCGCCATTGTTCTTGGTGCCTCGGATCGATCACTGGCTGTTTGTTCTCTGCTCAGCTTGACGTAATCTGATGTCCGTACTATATGATACGAACGAGAGCGGGCTTTAAATAGACCGTGCCATGGCTTAAATTGATAGTAGCATTATTTTACTTAATTGGCGTCACCCTCGCGTGGAGCGCGAGGTTGTATTTTTTTGGGTCTCTGCTCAGCTACTATGCGACCTGACTGGCTTGCCAGTCGCCACAGGTTAGCTTCTATACTGTTGGCATATATTAGCTTTATTTACTTAATTAAAATATTAATTAGCGTCACTCTCCCGTGGAACGCGAGGTGGATTTTTTTTCAGATATAAAGGCGTCAGGTCGTTCGGCAGTTATCTTCCAATTCTACCACATATCATTGATTGCCACCAAAATAATTAGCCACACACATTTTTGAGATTTCAATACAGCTAATCTACATAGTCATAATAATGTTTAGGGCCACTTTGATTCATAGCATTGTAAAAACACAGAAATAGGAAAAACACATATATAGTTGGAAACACAAATGATTCTATAAGAAAAAATCCTATGGAATTCAAGCCTCCAAATCAAATGATCAGCAAAAATCCGGAGAGGTTCTAGTCCTTCAAAATTCCTATGAAAAATCCTTTGAATTAGCGAGGCGCCTATTCGATCGACACATTGTTTGGTTACCGGGAAAACATTCATGTCCTAGGCCCTAGGTAATATGGCAAAAGTTGAGAAAATATATGGGCACTTATTAGCTTAGGTCGTTCCTGAATGTCTAAAATTGACTTGAACCAAAATCCCAGTGGTACCCACTTGAATTCCGTCGAGATCCAAACCAAACCAATGGCCAAGATAGATAGGAATCCGAGCATAGGCTTAAAAATCTCACTCTCGAAAATGTTATGCAGCTTTTAATTTAACTAGCACAACATTTGTAAGGGACTCTCTTCAATATTTTCTAATTCATTAGATCCATGATACAAAATAGTCGTGTCTTTGTGTAAAAGTACCGGATTCTACATGGACTTTTGGTTACCCTTGTGCCATTATGTCAATATTTACAATTAAATTAATGTCTAAATATGCCATGAGTTTACCAGTTAATAGCTTATTAGTACATGTAGTTGGCAAGTCATTTATGCATAGCATCGGCAAATTTGAATAACTACTCCATTATATTGGTGGTTTATATGTGGGATAGGGATATTTAGACATTACATAGCCTGTCTAAATGTGTGTCAGGATGAGATGGCGAAGGTATTCAATGATTTCACTGATCATCCAGTTGAGATGAATCCTCTATTTTAACCATGTCTAATTGAGAGAGAGAGAGAGAGAGAGAGAGAGAGTGAGAGTGTGTGTGTGTGTGAGAGAGAGAGAGAGAGGTCACATATACTTGGATGCCAGAGGCACACATAGCTTGTGTTTTTTCTTCTAATTTTCCCAACAAGTCTACGACAAGTGACTTCAAAAAACAATCTAATAAGTTGTTCACCTTCTCCGACAAGCCCAATTGGGCACAACTGAGGAAACATGATGCCTGTATATTTTATTTTGAAAATGACAGCAATCAGCTCAGATAGTGATAATGAGCTTGTTATAAACATTCAGGGAGAATACACAAAATTGAAGTACAACATTGTTCACAAACCGGAGTATCTCCTGTAAGGTTTCGTAACTTTCACTCAAAATATCCCATCTGGTACCTCACAAACCATTTAGCACTAGTTATGAAATATGTTATATTTAGCATTTTCTACAACAATATTGCATTTTAAAATGAAAAAGTAATACTAAAACCATGCATGGAGTCCTAATGTTGGTATACGTGATTGTGACAACTTTTTACGAAGGATACAAAAAACATTAAATACAGACGTGAGTTTAAACATTAGAGTTGAAACATGTTCCCATGTATGCATTGGTATGTATAATGTTGATATTATTATCACATAATTTCTCTATGGTTAGAAAGCCTTGCTTAGAAATGGATCCATTCTATTTATAGAATAATTTTCCAAATTTGACAAAAAATAAAACAATAAGAAGTTCTAAAAAGGTTCTGTAATTCTAGCGAAATGTAGGAGACGAACATAGCAATGGCCAGCTTAGTTTTCCTATTATGTTTGACTTTTGGCAGATATGTTTTTGCACAAAATGTGACAAAAAATTCCAAATTTTTGAAAAGGATAGATGTGCAATTATCCATCTATGAAATGCCAAGGTTGTGCCTAAGTTAAATGGCGTTGCCGCCCATACACCCCCCCCCCCCCCCGCCCCACCCGCAGAAACAGAAACCCACTGGGGACGTGAACTTACTCATTAATGGCCTCCTCCACATATCTCGCCCTGATATTTTTTGCTATGTTAATGCTACTTTATGCAATTATTACATAGTTTTGGCACAATTTTATATTGATTTACTAAACTAACCTATTAATCCAATGGTTATGCCCAATTGTTATTTTCTACTTGTTTTTGGACTTTGTAGGAAAAGAAAAATACTTTTTAGGTACCAAAAGAACGAAACAAAAATGTGTCGTGAAGATTGAAGATGGTTAGAATACAATGGTGTTGATAGCTACCACAAGGGGTAGGCCCCATGCTGCCTACCAACATGGCCAAGAACCTAGCAGTGCCGTCCCTAGGTCTCAATTCCATCGCCTCTTGGTCCATGTAGCTCCATATATACCTGAAACATTTGGGAATATTTATTGAGGGATATTTCTACTGCCGCGTCTTCTCTCGCGGCGACCCAATCTGGAAAAACTTGTCGGTACTATTTCAGAGCGGGAGCTCATCTACTGCCGCCACCTCGTGTTCAGTGATGATCCAATTTTGAGACTTTTTTTAGTTATCTTTTAGAGGGACAACTCGTCCACCGCCGGCACCTCGAGTTCGGCGGTGTTCCAATATGGATAAATTTTCCGGTACTCTTTTAGAGGGGAATTCACCGACACGACTATCATCATGAACCTCGCTTCTTCGATGACAATGTGTTTGTAGTTGTCCTTGGACTATGGGTCCATAAAAATAGCTATGTGGCATCCTCTTTGCCTTTTTCTTCAATATACAAATATCAGATGAGCTATCCTACATAATTGTGATCCATCTGATGTAATTCTCGGTGTGTTAGTAGCGTGTGACGAATTTTAACATTATGATCAGATTATGTCTAAATTTCTATTTGGATTTTTTTGAGCTCTTTGCTGCATGATTTACAAACATACATGCTCTTAAATATATTAGTATTTTATAGTCCATTATCAGATGAATGATCTCCAAGAGGGAGTTGTGTATGTTAGTTGGTGACGGTGTCCTGGACTAGGGGGTACTCACCATGTCATCTCCCGACCAGGTGGATCGGGCCGAGGACCCCCATGGCGGTTCACTATTGGGCCACTTTAGACAACCCATGACATATAGAACGAAGATTCCACAAGACTTGATGACAAGACAAGGACTCCTCTCCACCGACGTATTCGACTAGGACTCTTGCTATCCTAGGCCTCCGGTACATTATATAAGCCGAGGCCAGGCTAGTCGGTAGAACTTCAACACAATCGCATTCAGCTAGATCTAGAGTTAGAACATATCTCACGATCTCGAGGTAGATCAACTCTGTACTTGATGCGTTTTCATCAATATAAACAAGAGCAGAACATAGGGTTTTACCTCCATCAAGAGGGCCCGAACCTGGGTAAAACATTGTCTCTTTGTTCATGTTACCATTTGTCCGAGATCCATAGCTCGGGACCCCCGACCCCAAGGTCTTTCGGTTTTCACACCGATACTATTGCTTTTATTGAGAGTTCCATTGTGTGATCGCAAAGGATAGATGGCTCGTTTGCAGATTGACAACAATATTTTTGGACATCAGATTTATTTTTGCCGTTCCCGTCTCCCTGAGCGTCACTATGATAATTGCTTTGCTGGAATTGTGTGGAATTGAGTCTAGAACAACCATGTATAATATCTCCACTTTCTGATGGAGGAATCTCTGGCCATCTCCGATACACCGGAGCCCTGTCGAATCTGGATGGGAATCTGGATGAGTTTAGGGCCAGAGGTCCAGCTCGGACATCGGTTGGAAAATCCTACCGTTCATCGGCTACGGAATTCCCATATCGTTCACCCCTAAAAAAATTTGCTCGATTCGACCGTCCAAACTCCGGGAAACATCCGATAAGTGCATCAACTTTTGAATCTGCCTTCTGCGCAAAAAAAAAATCTGACCCGAGTTCATCTTTCTTTATGAATGGGATATTAGACATCCTTTTTGGAGGAATTGGTACACTAGATGCATGCTGGATAGCAGTCGATGTGTGGAGTAATAGTAGTAGATGCAGGCGGGAGTCGGTCTACTATTCTTGGACGTGATGCCTATATAATATCATTGCCTGGATATCGTCATGATTATTTGAAGTTCTATCAATTTCCCATCAATAATTTGTTTACCCACCGTATGCTATTTTTCTTGAGATAAGCCACTAGTGAAATCTACAGCCCCCGAGTCTATTTTCTCATCATATATTTTCATATCTATATTGCTATTTGCCATTTTATTTCTTTGCATCTTTTATTTCCAGAACTATATTATCAAAACCCAAAAATACCTCGCTGAATTTTATTTGCCATTATTTGCATCTATCAATCTACTACAATTTTCTCCCGTCCACGTGCCAATTTCCGGCGCCGTTACCCGAAAGGGATTGACAAGCCCTTTCACACGTCGGGTTGCAAGTATTTGTTCTTTGTTTACAAGGAAAAAACCGAAACTGGCACTGAGCTCTAGGTTAATAGGTTAGTCCCAAAAATCATATAAAATAGCATATAAATGCATATAAAACATCCAAGATGGATAATATAATAGCATGGAATAATCAAAAATTATAGATACGTTGGATACGTATCAAGCATCCCCAAGCTTAATTCCTGCTCCTCCTCGAGTAGGTAAATGATAAAAATAGAATTTTTGATGTGGAATGCTACCTAACATATTTATCAATCTAATCTTCTCTATTGTGGCAAGAATATTCAGATCCATAAGATTCAAAACAAAATTTTAATATTGACATAAAAAACAATAATACTTCAAGCATACTAGCGAAGCAATCATATCTTCTCAAAATAACATGGCCAAAGAAAGTTCATCCCTACAAAATCATATAGTTTGGCTATGCTTCATCTTCGTCACACAAAATATTCAAATCATGCACAACCACAGTTTCAGCCAAGCAATTGTTTCATACTTTAGTATTCTCAAACTTCTTCAACTTTCACGCAATACATGAGCGTGAGCCATGGACATAGCATTATAGGTGGAATAGAATGGTGGTTGTGGAGAAGACAAAAAGGAGGAAGATAGTCTCACATCAACTAGGCGTATCAACGGGCTATGGAGATGCCCATCAATATATATCAGTGTGAGTGAGTAGGGATTGCCATGCAACAGATGCACTAGAGCTATAAATGTATGAAAGCTCAACAAAAGAAACTAAGTGGGTGCGCATTCAGCTAGCTTGCTCATGATGACATAGGGCATTTGAGGAAGCCCATCGTTGGAATATACAAGCCAAGTTCTATAACAAAAATTCCCACTAGGAAATGACAAACTACTCCGAAAGATATAAATGAAGATCAATGAGTAGTCGAATAATTATGCAACTATGTGAAGACTCTCTAACATTTAAGAATTTCAGATCTTGGGATATTATTCAAACATCAAGCAAAATAAAATAAAAGAAAATGAATCTCCAGGCAAAACCCATATCATGTGGTGAATAAAAATATAGCTCCAAGTAAAGTTACCGATGAACAAAGACGAAAGAGGGGATGCCTTCCGGGGCATCCCCAAGCTTAGGCTCTTGGTTGTCCTTGAATATTAGCTTGGAATGCCTTGGGCAACCCCCAAGCTTAGGCTCTTGCACTCCTTATTCCATAGTCCATCGAATCTTTACCCAAAACTTGAAAACTTCACAACACAAAACTCAACAGAAAACTCGTAAGCTCCGTTAGTATAAGAAAATAAAACCACCACTTAGGTACTGTTGCGAACTCATTCTAAATTCATATTGGTGTAATATCTACTCTATTCCAACTTCTCTATGGTTCATACCCTCCGATACTACTCATAGATTCATCAATATAAGCAAACAACACACAAAAAATAGAATCTGTCAAAAACAGAACAGTCCGTAGCAATCTGTAACTTTCGAATACTTCTGTAACTCCAAAAATCCTGAGAAACTAGGAAGTCCGAAGCAATTTATTTATTAATCTTCTGAAAAAAGTATCAACTGAAAAGCATGTTCCTGTGATTTATGAAAATTGTTTTCGTGCATGCAAAAGTTTGTGTATTTCAGCAAGATTAAATTAACTATCATCGTAGGATATCCTAAAAGTATTACTTGACACTTTATTGGAAAAAAGCTATAAAACATGATTACTACGGTATCTTAATCATGTGGACACACAATAACAGTAAGGGTAAATATTGGGTTGTCACCCAACAAGCGCTTTTCTTTAATGCCTTTTTAGCTAGGCATAATGATTTCAATGATGCTCACATAAAAGATAAGAAATGAAACATAACGGGAGCATCATGAAGAATATGACTAGCACATTCAAGTCTAACCCACTTCCTATGCATAGGGATTTTGTGAGCTAACAACTTATGGGAACAAGAATCAACTAGCATAGGAAAGAAAAACAAGCATAACTTCAAGATTTTCAACACATAGAGAGGAAACTTGATATTATTGCAATATGTAGAAGCATATTATCCTCTCTCATAATAATTTTCAGTAGCAACATGAATAAATTCAACCATATAACCAACATATAAAGCATTCTTTTCATGATATACTTGCATAGAAATTTTACTACTCTCCACATAAGCAAATTTATTCTCAATAATAGTAGTGGGAGCAAACTCAACAAATAACTATCATGTGAAGCATAATCCAATTGAAAATTAAAATCATGATGACACGTTTCATGGTTATCTTTATTCTTTATAGCATATGTGTTATCACAATAATCATCATAAATAGGAGGCATGCATTCATCATAATATATTTGCTCATCAAAACTTGGGGGACAAAAAATATCATCTTCATCAAACATAGCATCCCCAAGCTTGTGGCTTTGCATATCATTAGCATCAAGTATATTCAAAGAATTCATACTAACAACATTGCAATCATGCTCATCATTCAAATATTTAGTGCAAACATTCTAATCCATTCTTCCTCTAGCAATTGAGCACAATTATTGGAATCCTTTTCATGGAAGACATTAAAAAGATGAAGCATATGAGGCACCCTCAATTCCATTTTATTTGTCTTTTTCTTCTATAAACTAAACTAGTGATAAAACAAGACACTAAAAGATTCAATTGCAAGATCTAAAGATATACCTTCAAGCACTCACCTCCCCGGCAACGGCACCACAAAAGAGCTTAGTTGATGGGGTGTTAGTGCCGCTTACCTAGCCTCCCCGGCAACGGCGCCAAAAAAGAGCTTGATATCTACTACACAACCTTCTTCTTGTAGACGTTGTTGGGCCTCCAAGTGCAGAGGTTTGTAGGACAGTAGCAAATTTCCCTCAAGTGGATGACCTATGGTTTGTCAATCCGTGGGAGGCGTAGGATGAAGATTGTCTCTCTCAAACAACCCTGCAACCAAATAACAAAGAGTCTCTTGTGTCCCCAACACACCCAATACAATGGAAAATTTCAATCTAATGAGGGTTTGTCTATGTACGTTGAGTGGTTTTTGTCTATGTCAAATAACATATTATTTTCTAGATAGTTTTGGGGTTTTGCCAATGTATGTTTGGGTGGTTTGTCTAAGGTAACATCATTTATCTAGATAGTTTTGGGGGTTTCTCCATGTAGCACTCTCTTACTATGAGAGGAATTTAGGGTCAGAGCATTTCAGCTGTAAAAATTGTATATCTTACTAATGTAAATCAATTGCTGATTTACACGGTAAACTCCACTGTAAAGCTGTAAATATACCTAGTGTAATTCAACTTACTAACGTAAATCTTACTAATGTAAATCAATTGCCCTTGTCTCTCTTCCCTTTCTGTTTCCTATGATGAGAGATCGGTGAGATAGAGAGGGAGAGGCACCAAAATTTACACTATAATAAATATTGTATATGCACTATAATTTACGCTATAATTTTGGTGTAATTACAAATTACAAACACAAAACAGTGTAAATTTTTCTTTTATTTTTCTCGTAGCGGCCCTTGTCTCTCTTCCCTTTCCATTTCCTCCGATGAGACATCAGTGAGATAGACAGGGAGAGGCATCGCGATTTCAATTTGGATCTCTCTTTGCTGCTGGCTTGAGGGATTGGTGGTCGGACATCTGGAGCTCATCATGTCATTGTGGTTGGTTTCATTTTCTCCCCGTTCCTTTATATGTATGCTCTGTTCCTGATTCCTTTTTGTTTTTCCATTGCTCAGATATGCTGGTTCCTTGTGTGCTGTAATGTGTAGGTTTAGTTGAAACTCCCTCGTTAGATGCTTGGGTTAGTTTGTCCGCTTGCGTTTGCCTGATTATGTTCTTTGTAGCTAGATGTTTGTGTCCTAGGGTTTCTTCAGCTAGACCATTTGGATCTGAGGTTTAGCTGCTAGAGCATAGTGTTTAGTTTGTGGAGATTTATGCTAATTTTCTACCCAGTAGCTATTGATTTTTAGATCTAGTATCCTGTGAGAGAGAGAGGGAGGGATTTCGTGCATTTTGTGATGTGGCTGTGCATGCATGGCATGGCATGGCCTTTGATCTCTACTATAGTTCTCAGCCCTGAATCATGGGAGCATCTTGGAATCTTTGCTTTATTGATGTTTGGTTGCGCCCTCGAAAGCATTGGCTTCAGCACTCAAAAGGAAAGCCAGCAAAGCAGCAACCATGCCATACACATTGCATTGCATGCATAACCTGGGAAACCATGCAGAAGCTGCAACTTTTTTCAATCCATGCAGAAGATTATAAAAGTTCAAACACGTGCACGGGATGAGAGAGGGAGGGAGAGGGAGAGAGAGAGAGCTAGGTGTTAAGTGCAAAACTCTAGAAGTGCTTAATGTGGTTCGGGGGGATTTTGTGGTTAAGTTTCGGGTGAGATCGAAGTTAGACGGGTTCCGGTGGTCTTTGGTGGCTGTGTATGGAGCGGCCAAACCCGAACTAAAACCTGACTTTCTAACTGATCTGTTTCGGATTTGTGGGGATGAAAGTCTTCCTATCCTAGTTCAGAAGCTGCATCTTTTTTCAATCCATGCAGAAGATTATAGAAGTTCAAACACGGGCATGGGATGAGAGAGGGAGGGAGAGGGAGAGAGAGAGAGGGAGGGAGAGAGAGCTAGGGGTTAAGTGCGAAACTCTAGAAGTGCTGAATGTGGTTCGGGGGGATTTTGCGGTTAAGTTTCGGGTGAGATCAAAGTTAGACGGGTTCCGATGGTCTTTGGTGGCTGTGTATGGAGCAGCCAAACCCGAACTAAAACCTGACTTTTCTAACTGATCTGTTTCGGATTTGTGGGGATGAAAGTCTTCCTATCCTAGTTCAGAAGCTGCATCTTTTTTCAATCCATGCAGAAGATTATAAAAGTTCAAACACGTGCATGGGATGAGAGAGGGAGGGAGAGGGAGAGAGAGAGAGGGAGGGAGAGAGAGCTAGGGGTTAAGTGCGAAACTCTAGAAGTGCTTAATGTGGTTCGGGGGGATTTTGCGGTTAAGTTTCGGGTGAGATCGAAGTTAGACGGGTTCCGATGGTCTTTGGTGGCTGTGTATGGAGCGGCCAAACCCGAACTAAAACCCGACTTTCTAACTGATCTGTTTCGGATTTGTGGGGATGAAAGTCTTCCTATCCTAGTTCAGAAGCTGCATCTTTTTTCAATCCATGCAGAAGATTATAAAAGTTCAAACACGTGAATGGGATGAGAGAGGGAGGGAGAGGGAGAGAGAGAGAGAGAGGGAGGGAGAGAGAGCTAGGGGTTAAGTGCGAAACTCTAGAAGTGCTTAATGTGGTTCGGGGGGATTTTGCGGTTAAGTTTCGGGTGAGATCGAAGTTAGACGGGTTCCGGTGGTCTTTGGTGGCTGTGTATGGAGCGGCCAAACCCAAACTAAAACCTGACTTTCTAACTGATCTGTTTCGGATTTGTGGGGATGAAAGTCTTCCTATCCTAGTTGGAGGGGTTTTTAATATTATCCGAAGACGAGAAGAGAAGAACTATGATAATATTGATGGGCGTTGGTCCCTAATTTTGATGACATATGATACAAAACCTAGCCCATTTGCTTAGACCTTCATCCGATGCTTTCTCATGACTATTTGTTGGCCTGCCCCTTTGCTTGTCCGGAGGTGCTAGCCCCTGAAGTGCATTCACACTCACGGAACCACCCAAATTATGTTCCTGGGTTGCACCACCACTTGACAGGACTGCAAGGTTGCCATTCCCAATTAACCTGCCTGCAGCGATCACAACCTGATGGTCTTCAAATCCGAGACCATCCCTCTTCTCTGTCAGTGGTGCACAACTCACCATTACTTTAAGGCCAGCCTACATGTGCTCCAACGCTTCAGCGGCAGCGTTCACCATTAGAGCTTTCAAGCCAACGGACATGTGCAAATGCTACAGTGCTAGCGTCCCACATCCTAACAACATCCATAGCCTGCACGTATAGAGTCGAATGCCTGCATGTGAAATACTTATGCATGTCTTAAAGAGGGTACACCAACTATCTGAACATATCAAGCTATAATTGAAACAAAAATACTCGCACTGTACACAAACCGCAGATAGTTAAAAGGCATATATATTACCCTTAGGACATGTAGCAAAGCATCCCTAATGCTCGAACTGTCCGCACTCGCACACGAATTCCGAACCTTATCCTTGATTGTTACCTCATAAACAACTGTACTCCATTTCTCACGTTTCACCGCATTGTTGTGCATTGTCACATACTTCTTCATCTTCTCAACCTTTGTAACATTGTATGCAGTAACTTTGATTAGGATTCGTCTGAACTGCTCGAACATAGCTCTAGTATACACTTTGCTTGCGTGACACTATCGCCATATTGGTTGTCCACGCAACACGGCCTGTCAATACCAATGAACATTCTGTTCTAGTTTGCGCACGGTGAGATAACAAGATTGAGTTGTAAGCAGTGCAAATATTCTGATTATGAACTGCAAATTAAATACACTAGCCAAACCTGCGAGGATAGTTTTCGGGGCGGTTCTTCCCATCATCTAGAATCGGGATTACCACTGATCCGCCCACATGACGTACCAGGAGCATACACCCAATGCAGCAAACCCAAAGCGTACACCACATGCACATGCTTTAGCAGCCGCCGCCACCATCGAACGTTGACCCATCTGCAGGAAAGAAATTCGTACCATCCTTGCCAGGCCAGCCATCCGTTGACGCCGCCTCGGTGCCTAACAATGCCACTATCTTGCACATGTCCATCATCATGCTTCATTCGTCCAGCTCCCACACCGCTCCACCGTGGACATGATATCGTGCAAGTCTCGTTTCCAGGAAAGCACCCAAGGTAACACAAACTTCAAGATGACACACTCGGAAGGGGAAGCGATGCAAGATCAATGCCATCGTCCGACCTTGCACTATAAGGTCTAGGCCTTGAGCTGAAGATGTGACCCGAGAGTTGAGGATGTCGAAGAGCGCCACGAGGACACCACGACATGAGAGAGAGAGAGAGAGAAGGTTCTCAATGAAATTTGGTTGGAAAACTCAAAACACATTTTGCAAACTTATCAATAATTAGTCAGTTGGTTATTTCTACCTTACAATGTTCACCGTTTGATTGAAGGTTGTTCTGACGAATGATATGAACACTTCTTTCAAGAGGATACACTGATAAGCGATGAAACCTGATTTTTCATATTTGTGGAGGATCCTTCCCGATGAGCTGGTATGATTAGTGGATATCTGAAATTAATGGATCATTTATGAGTCGTCATATCTGAATTTGCATGCACGTGCACTGTCAACAGCATGGCCACAAATGATGCAGTGGCCTGGAGGCGACCCTTGTCTGAATTGTTGTGGATATGCTGCACTTCACAGTGTTTTCTTCTACCACAGTAACATGAATGTATGATCAATGTATCCATGAGGAATTGCAGGTTTTCGTCGCCACAAAGGCGCACACATATTATAAAGGCATTGATAGTTTTGTAGCTTCAGGTATAAAACGACTAAGACAATTCTCAACTTTTATCTTAATTGTAGTTGATCGGTACCACATATTTGTTTGGACAGATGGTGACACTTTTCTACATTTTACACTACATTCATACTCACGTAGATGGACATAAAAAATGTGCCTGGTGAAAATGTGCCTTTTAGTGGAGTGAATTTTGCCAGATATGTGTTCTTGTTGTATGGTAAACTAAACTTTTATTGTAACTTCTACCTATCCTTGACAATTGCAGAATATTTCCATTGGGAAAAACCTTGATATGTTTCACATTAGCGCAAAGTTATTGTCGGCAGCACCGTAAACCTACATCCGATTAATGACATACCTTATTTGATTATTGTTGTTGGACAATTTTTCTTATTTTGATAGGATGCTCATGCTTATAGTTAGGTGGCGGCAAAGATTTTTTAGTTCAGATAATAAGCTATCACATTATGTCCCTGTTATAACTACTAATCCATGTGTTGAATGGAGGCATCTTTTTACCACTCACATATTATACTCTGTCGTACGTATACCTCACTCCGTTTGTGAATTTTTACCACGCCTCACATAGTTTACAATCTTAACCCATTTCATTAGCGATTTTCAAAAGTTCTCATCATTGTTAGGATATTCATTTTGTGTACCTCATTTAGCAGGCAGAGTGCATATTGCTCTCCATGTTCAGTACTCTGACCGGAACAACGATGTGGTTTCAGGCGCGCACATGCAATTTCCTAATAGTGGTTTGATTTGTTTTTTCTTTATTTCTGTTTCATAACTCAGTTTTGGTATGCTCTCTGAACCTGACGATAGTTTTCTTATGGTGATGGTACTAGAGAATAGATTAGTACAGGCGCGTTCTGGTAGTGCAACTACATGTTGCCCGTCGGCTCCGGCGGCGGCAGGTCATGTTTGGCATCACTAGGATCTTCATTAGCCTATCCCCGTGGGTAGTCCATGGTAAGATGCGGCGAGGGTGCGTGTGGCAGAGCAGACGAGTAATTTGATTTTCAGTTCAAAGTCAATAAGAAGAGGTATGAGAATAACTTGTTGTACAACTTCGATCATTTGAAAAAGTTAATTTACGGTTGGTTGCAGATTGTACAGAGGTATGAGAATAACTTGTTGTACAACTTCATTTGTATTAAATGGACCTCCCATCCCATTTTTTAGACATGGAGCTGTTTGTAGTTTATTTTTTCAAAGGAGGGTAAACCTACTTGCAAGGAAAATTTTCTTGTTATGTTTTCGAGTCAAACAATAGAACAATTGCTAACTTTTTTTATACACATTTTGTGTAGCTAAGTTGTTGATCGAGGGATGCTGATGGTGATGCTGGAACATGTTTCATTTTTAGGAATGCATCCATGGTCAAGTTTCCATAGACTTGCTAAAGTTAAAGAAAGATTTCCAAACGATGGTGAACTTCATATAATGTTGTTTATTTGCCTTTGAACTTATCAAGTTTCTGTGTATGTTTTTCTGCTACTTTGCTTGACCTTAACATAAAATATCTTTCAATAGGGCAATGGTGACTCCTAATTGTTGTAGTTTCTCACTCGTCACGAAGGTGGTCCATTTTTGTTGTTGTTGTTGTTGTTGTGCTAGGCATTATGGAAGGTGATGTTGAGACACACTTGTCGAGCTAGAGTAGGAGGAAATGATGGTAGCGAGCTAGGGGATACGAATGATAGACAGCGATGGAGATGATGCAACAAGTGAAGGAGAAAGGTGGGGGAATGTGGAAGGAGGGAGGGAAGCGATGAAGCTGAGAGAAAGGAGGGAGACACCAAAGGAGTTGGCATAGGATGAAAGTGAAGTTGCGACCCAAGGTTAGATCACCATCGTGTTGCAACTATTCCCTTTCCATCAATGCTCATGCCATTGTAATTTTTAAGTCCGTAACTTTGGCAGCTCCACACAATTGTTGTCGAGGAAGATGGTAAACTCATTTAGGATGATTGTTGGGGTTATTGTGAAGCTCAATGTTTGGTGTAGTCTGGTGTCAAAGAGGACTAGCCACTAGACACGAGTAACTGATAAATTTGTACAATCACTTCCATTTTTTGTAGGAACATGGGATGTAATTGATTTGGTAAAGAAAATGATAGAAGAGACTGTGCTTCATGTGGACCTTCAGGTGAAGGACAAATTACATCATTGTGACATCAAATAATTGTTCATCGATTCGTCACTTATGATGATAAATTTGCAACGCGAAGTACGTATCTGAAAGTATCGTTATTTGCTTTATCGGGTTTGCAAAATCTCACAAGCCCTTTTTTTGCGTTACTCACTTTTTGCTTTGCATGAGGCCGAAGGTGGGGACAGCGATGCTGATCCGTGTACGAGTGGGAGCCAGTGAGAGTGAGTCTGAAACTTAATAGGGGGGGCAAGATGACGATGGGGGAGGTCAATGGGAGGGAAGCGAAGCAATAGCATGCGACCGCGGAGGGTGGAGGCAGGGGGTTAGGCCTGCATAGGCCACGGGAAAGGAGGAAGAGACGTCATGGGAGAGGAGGAAGATGGTGTGGGAGGAAGATGAACATTTGGTGGCATACTCCTAAACGTTGGATATTGATATGCTAGTAAAAATAAAAGTGGTGGGCACAAGAAACTATTTTTAGGTATAGTTGCCCCTTAATTTATTTACCATCATTTGCTCGTAACAACGCATGGGCATTCTACTAGTCATCATTGGTAGTATGGATATTCATAGAAACCATACTAACAACATTTCAATCATTCTTGTTATTCAAGGATTTTATGCCAAACATTTTGATGAATTCTTCTTCTTCTACTACTCGCACAATTTTTTGATCCATCATCTTCTAGAAAGACTTTATAAAGATAAGCAAATTGGCACAACTTCATTTCCATTTTTTGTACTTTTCTTTTATAGACCAAACTAGTGAAAAAAAGAAACTAAAAGATTCAATTGCAAGATCTAAAGATATACCTTCAAGCACTCACCTCCCCGACAAGGGCGCCAGAAATAGCTTGATGTCTACTATGCAACTTTTCTTCTTGTAGACTCTGTTGGGCCTCCAAACGCAGAGTTTTGTAGGACAGCGACAAATTTTCCTCAAGTGGATGACCTAAGGTTTATCAATCCGTGGGAGGTGTAGGATGAAGATGATCTCTCTCAAACAACCCCGCAATCTTTTGTGTCCCCAACACTCCCAATACAATGGTAAATTGTATAGGTGCACTAGTTCGGCGAAGAGACGGTGATACATATTTTCTTCTAATGTCACCTAGATACTCCAATGTCACCACAAGTATCCGTGAGTCAATTATTCGATATGCATCAAATAGTTCCAGATTCATAATATTCAATCGAACACAAAGAACTTCAAAGAGTACCCCAAAGTTTCTACTAGAGAATGTAGGATGAAAACGTGTATCAACCTATGTGCCTAGATAACCCCAATGTCACCACAGGAATCCGCAAGTTGATACCAAAACATATATCAAGTGACTTAATAGAATACCCCATTGTCACCACTGGTATCCACATGCAAGACATATATCAAGTGATCTCAAATTCAAAATATTTAATCCAATAATAGTGAAACCTCAAAGGGCAAGACTCAATTCATCACAACAAAGATAGAGAGGGAAGAATACCATATGATTCAACTATATTAACAAAGCTCATGGTACATCAAGATCGTACCCTATCAATATGACGAGAGAGAGAGAGATCAAACACATAGCTACTAGTACATACCCTCAACCCCGAGGTAACTACTCCCTCCTCGTCATGGAGGCCAACGGGATGATGAAGATGGCCTCCGGTGATGATTTCCCCCTCCGACAGGGTGCCGGAAAAGGTCTCCAGATGAGATCAGTTCGGTACAGAGGCTTGCAGCGGCAGCGTGGAAGTTCTAGGTTTCTTTCTGGGGTTTCCCGATTTTATAAGAATTTTTGGCGTTGGTTTCATGTCAGGGGGGTGTCTTGTGGGACCCATCAGCTCAGATGGCGCGTGGTGGTGGTGGGGGGGGGGGGGGTTACCAAGTGAGCTGTGACTCCCCTGAACTCTGTATGGTCCTCCTTCGATGCTTCGTGGGTCTCTTGTTGTCCATAAAAAATCACAGTAAATTTTTATCGCGTTTAGACTTTGTTTGGTATGGATTTTCCGCGAAAGAAAAAATAGCCGAAAAGCAGAACAAAATGACACTGGACACTAGGTCAATAGGTTAGTTACCAAAATTATATAAAAGTGCACCAAAACCATACAAAATTATTGTAGACAGGGCAGGAGTACTTCATAAATTATAGATACGTTGGAGACATATCACTCATGAAGCACCGCTGGTGGATGCAGAAGAAAGACTGCACGAATTTCTCGGAGGACTTATGTAATTTCATATTTTTGTAAGGGCTGAGTCTAGTAAGTATATGACCATGGAAACTTTCCGCAAAAAGAAGGATAATATCACTAAAATGTCACATATGTACTAATGCACCTGAAAAGGTAACGGAACTCAACCAGTGCAATTAAACGAAAGCATTAAATATCAGATTTAAAACTTGAAGACAAACACATTCGTCACCATAGTGTCTCTCTAAACAACTCTTATCATTTTTTTGGTTACATCATTGCCTTCCCATGTTACTGGTTGATGAATACAAGGGAAGGACTCCAGTAGCCATAATGAACTTCGTGGATCTTTGTGATATGAGTAGCCTTTTCCCAATATTCTTCTCATATTTTTGTGAACAAAAGTAAAATATATTTCTCTTTCGAGAGTATGTGGCCATTGGACTTTCTCTTATATCAAACATCAATTTAGGTCCTGGTAGAGCATACACAATAATGCATACACAAACCGACCGATCATATAGTGCTTCTAGAAAGAAATGATGCACAGATACTAAAAACAATCCAAGCTTGTCAACTAAGAAGTTATATGATGATAACCTCACGAGTATAAGGCACTCCATTTAACTTTCTTCATCAGATCACATCATCCATATATAAACAAAGGAAAACTTCAAAGGTTTCTAAGAGTACGTCTTGCTGGACAAACTTCATAAGCTTTTGTGAAACCATTCATTGATAGACATGGAAGACATCTCATGCTCCCACTTGATAATATTGTAGTCAATATTGTACCCTGCTTTCTTGAAGAGCTCATGCCGGTCATACTTATTCCGTCAACGGCTCGTATTTGGAAGCATAATTAGCATGTACCCGAGAAAGAAACACACTCATTATATCAACATACATACACAAACAGACTTATTATTTAATACTTCAAAGAGGGAAAGATACAAATTAAAGATAATAGAAATTACAAGCTTGTCACTGTTACATGATAATATCCTTGCAAACATAAGGAACTCCCTTTATTTTTATTCACTGGAGTTCATCATCCACACATAAACAAAGCACACTGCAAGGGTACTTCAGAGTACGCCTTTTGGATAAACTTTCGAGAAAGGCTTCACTTGTAGACCTCAATGACACCTCGTGCACCGGGTTTCTTGATAATTTTATAGTCGGTGAACCCTGCTTTCATGAAGAGCTCACGCCAGTCATTTTCGCTACGTTGACGGCCTCTAGTGAACACAAGCATGAGCAAGTCCATGAGAGTCTGGGCCTCAAACATGACAGGCCCTAGTGATGGTTCGACCACAATATCAATGACAATCACCTTCCCTCCCTCCTCACGGGAAGGAATGGCATTCTTACACTGGGTAAGGATCTTCACACAATCGTCGTCACTCCAGTGGTGCAGCACAAGCTACGTCCAAAGAGTATATATATAGCCCAGTTATCCTCTCAATCAGTTGACTATGTAATTCTATCATTTCTATACCACAAGTTTTTAAATTTATTTGGTCATTGTTTTCAGTAGTAAAATAGTACTATGAAAATTAAGTCACCGTTCCCATCCAAGAAAAAATAAATACGTACCTTGAGCATCACGGCCTGAGCCTTTGGGACGGTGTGGAAGAGGTCACCGGCGACATAGTTGACCACACAGTCAGATGGAGTCTTTTCGATCACCTTGGGGAGATCCAGCACGGTGCACTTGACGTGCGGGTGGGCCTTGGTGATGGCCCTCGCCGTCTTTCCATCGCCACCGCAGCAGTCTGTCAGAGACTCGAGCCCCTTAAAGAGGTCATGGCACTCACGCATGATGGTGCCGATCCCCAGGTTGTCGTGGGCTTCCAGACCTTCGGTGACCAGCGCGTCGAGCTCCGGGTCCAAGGCCGCCGTGGTCTCGTCGAAGAGCGACGCGCTATGCACGTCCTCGAACACCGACGGCACCGGTCCGGTGACGTCCTTCTTGAACCAGTCGGCCATCCCCAGCGCGGCCTCCATGTAGTGCGGCGACGTGCCGGCGAGCACGAAGGATGTCTGGCTGTGGTGTTCGTCCGCAACGACATCGTCCACCAGGACGCGGGACAATGGGTTGAGGCGGAAGAGCTCCGCCCCCGAATCGTCCTTGCCGCCGGCGGCGAAGACGCCTGAGGTGACCAGCGCGCGCATCAGGCGGCCGAGGAACGGCTGCTTGCTTGCGGGGATGATCGAAACTCTAGATATGGACATAGAATGATTAAAGATTAGGATGGTTGAATGTATACTATGTAGAAGAGTATACATAAAAAATTTGAAACTTCAGATGGATAGTTGAATACCTAGTAAAGAAACTACTGAAATTGAGGGATCGATGAATGGATCAGGAGTCGTGGATACGTACTGTCCTGACGCTCACATACACGTATTAACCTATTGCCGGATGGCCGGGTTGCCGGCACGGCCGCACAGCGCAACAACAGTCTACCGAACTGCCGCGCGCAGCAGCGACAACAAGCGGCCAAGGTGCTTAGCGGCGGAGCGACGGGCCGACGATACGACGAAAGACGAACCGACGATTGAAGGCACAAGCCAGATCTTCAAATTAATTTGTTTCATATGTATACGCGTGCGCTGTGCGGCCGTCGTGGCTGATGCTTCGCTAATCTCTACCTAGCTACCTTTTTTTTGACTTTCTACCTAGCTACCTGATCGGGCCAAGCACATCTCATTTATTTTCCACACAATTTTTTCGTTATCTATTTTTTACTTATACTCTATATGTATACACATCATGGGCCCCCCTTCGGCCTGGGCCCTGGGCCGCCGCCCCTCTGCCCATGCCCCAGGGCCGGCCCTGCTCACTGCAAACTGAAAGGAGATCAAAAATTAGTTCCGTCGCCAGGACTTGGACTACGACGGATTTGTGTGCTATTTACAATGAGAACAGGGCTAGTTCGACAAATGTAGTTGTGATGGTTCACTGTGACGCCAACCACAACACCTTAGGCTCAGTCTGCAGTTCATGTGCTAGACTGAAATCTAGTTAAT
Source organism: Triticum urartu (assembly GCF_056163025.1). Lineage (NCBI taxonomy): Eukaryota > Viridiplantae > Streptophyta > Magnoliopsida > Poales > Poaceae > Triticum > Triticum urartu. Next base: position 688,378 of record NC_141875.1, read on the forward strand.
TACTATGGATATCTTGGCGCTTCTAGTGATACCAAAAACAAAAAAAAAATCTTCCCACACACCTGAAAGAATTACATCTAGCTAAAAACTTAGTTTGCAAGCACGAGACACTGTTGAGGCAATAATGCCAGGACCAATAATTAGATCATCAGTAGTTAACCGCCTCTGCACATGTCAACGGTCAACTGTCATATAATCAGGAGCACAACTCTTTTTTCCTTTTCAAGGCATACAAGGATATCTTGCAGTCATCGTTTAGAAGAAAATCTAGCCATGCCAGACAACCGAGTGTATAGGCCTATATACCTTTAGAAGAAAATCTAGCAACGCATGCGTTGATGTCTAGCTGGAGTGAAGGGTCTGGGCATGCCACAGAGCAAGGGGGCAATAGCCTGCAGAGTTGGACATGGTATCATTTATGTGCTTCCATTGGCTATGAGTGATCCTAGAACATGGTGGTGGGCGCAGGTCGCAACATTGACAACACCCGTACCAGCAACCTGCCTTTCTCCTGCCTTAGTCGGTTGCATTAGGGTGCACCCTAAAATTCCTGATGCCTCCAAAGCCTAGATGACCCATGACCAAGGACATGTGTGTCCACTTTTTTCTATTTTACGTAAGTGCAACTATGTATATCTATGCTATGTTAGGCCAGCGCGTCATAAGCTAAGGTCTCCACACGTGTATCTTGCGTGCTAGCTTCATAGGGTTCTAATGAGAGAAACAAGAGAAGCAAGCGGGGATATATATTGAGTCATATGAGTGTGATCTTGCTTGTTGCACTAGTAGAAAACGGGCCTTTTGTCCCGGTTCGTAAGGGTCTTTTGTCCTGGTTCCAGAACCGGGACTAAAGGGTCGTTACTAATGCCCTGACCCTTTAGTCCCGGTTCTAACCAGAACCGGGACAGATGGGCCTCCACGTGGCCTGCGCGCTGAGCCCAGGCAGGAGGGCCTTTGGTCCCGGTTGGTGGCACCAACCGGGACCAATAGGCATCCACGCGTCAGCACTTCTGTAGCTGGGGTTTTTTTGTTTTTTTTGAAGGGGGGGGGGTTGGGGGTTTTGGGGGGTTAATTTAGGTATTTCATATATTGTGTTAGATAGCTAATTAATAGAGAGAAGTGTCCTCTCTTATGTCCGTGCTTGGTCGTCCCTACGTACTATACATACGTATAGAGAGGACTAGACACGCTAGCTAGCTAGTAAGCAAACGAAGGAAACAGAAGATCGTCATGAACATATATGCATACAGAGAGAAGTGATATTGACCACCTCTCCTTCTCCGAGAGATTGGTCGAACAACAAGTTCTCGTATATCTATCGTCCGACACTACCGGCTACATATATACAATAATTATCTCTTACAAATATAATCTCCTAAATTATGGACGCATGGTCCACATAGTATTCTCCGTCTTCAGCGATCACGTGGTCAAGAAAGAATGCCGCCAATTCCTCTTGAATTGCTCGCATGCGATCTGGTGCTAGGAGTTCATTCCGCATCCGAAACATCTAATTTGAAGAAGGGGGTCAATACATATATATATATGAATGAATGGAAACTCAACACAAATGATGGTAATAAAATAAAATTGTGAATATTGTTATTTACGCACTTCATATTGTTCGGCAGAGTATCCGCCCCGCTCACAGGTCGTGTGGCGCATGGACTGGCAGACGTAGTATCCACAGAAATCATTCCCTTGTTCCTGCCACAACCACTTTACAAGAAATAGAGGTCAATCAAACTGATAAGCAAGAATGCCAAATGGTATTGATGAAACTAGCGCTTGAATCACTAGTAGATGCGTGGAACATGCTACTATAGTACTTACTTTCGGGTGTCTAAATTGCAGCTCCTTCGGCAGTCCCGGAGCTTTTCTGGTGAATTTTCTACAAACCCTGCCGGACAAAGAAAACAATTACTTGATATCAGGAAATGAACAAAGTTGCTGATATGGTGGATAATGATCGATTTAACTTACTTCTGGAGGATTTCAGTCATGTCCGGATACTCCTGGGGATCTTTTCGTCTAGAGTCCAAGACAGTTACTACTCCCTGCTCAAGTCTAATCTCTAGGAGAATATAGTGGTAACTGCGCACGCATGCATAACTCATCAATCACATTACTATAAGCTGGACCAATATATAAGGGAAACCGAATATGCACAAGACAGTAACACTCACTTGAAGTTGTAAGGAAAGAGTATTATATCTTTGTTTTCATTTATTTTGAATGATCGTAGCAAGTTGGCCTCGGTATCTTCGGGCCTTTTTTCAACCTCAGTTGCATCTATGAGATATGTGTTAACGAACCCAATATCACCGATTTGTCTTTTCTTCAATTCGGCGATCTTCAATCTGCATAATATAGTGAGGATAATTATAAATACATGCAATCAAAGAGCTGAGCTATATAGAGAGACTTAATGACAGAAGTAGTAGTACTTACAGACAGTAGCAGGTGACCGTTGCTTTATCGAGGGCCAATTGATTGAAAAACTGATAGAACTCCTCAAATGGAATAGAAAACAGTTCAATTCCAACGAGGTCATGCTCCGGCTTAACTCTCGCATACAAAGTACTCCTCCCCCCAGACTCTCTGCAGATTTTCAAGTACCAGTCATGCAATCTTCGCATCATCGTTGATAGAGATTTTTCATCTTTGACGAGAGGCTTCCCGTACTCGTATCTGTGTATCTGCACCTCCATGGGATCATAATGTACATCGTCGGGCAGGTAATCGTCAAGATTGCTACAACCGGGCACCATCCTCGGATCGACGATGTCGCTAGGCACCTTGAGCGGGGGGCACGATTGCTTCGCTTGTTCGCCGAGCTGGGAAATTTGTTTCCCAGCTGCTCGTCGTTCTTTCAGCCTTTGATCACTGACTGTACTTCTCGACCGCTCCGCTTCGGCCCATGTCTTTGCAATAATGCGCTCATAGTTGCCTTTCGGCGGAGACTTGGGTGGTTTTGCCAGGGCAGCCAGAGTGCGCTTCACTTTCACCGGATCTACCTTCTCCTCCAGAGGTGGATGTCTCTGTGCTTTCAACCCTTGAAACCAGCCCTTCACTTCGGTTCGCGCTATCTTCGCGTTCTCCTCCGGGGTCATCTCGTATGGTAACTTCTCTGGAGTCTTCAGAGAAGGACCGAATCTGTATGTCCTCCCGCCTCTGGCTGTACTGCTAGACGCCGGCAGAGCAGACGGAGCGACAGTCTTCTTTACTTGCTTACGAGGCGGAGGAGAAGGACTATGACGTGCCGGAGCAGCTACCGGAGCGGCGGCGGGTCTCTTCCGCCCTTGCTGACGAGGCGGAGAAGGAGGAGGCTGGCTGCTCGCGCGCGCCGGCGCAGGTGGAGTGCCGCCACGCACCGGAGAAGGAGCCGGCCGAGGGCCCTGATCGTCACTCGCCGGAGGAGGAGGCGGTGGAGGAGGCGGAGTGCCCTGACTCGCCGAAGGAGGAGGAGGAGGCGGAGGCGTCCAGTTCGGAAGGTTGATGAGCTCCTTCTGCCATAGGCATGGAGTCTTCAGAGAAGAACCCAGCCGAGTCTCCCCTTCTCCGGTAGGGTGGTCAAGCGGGAGGTCCTCAAATCCCTCCGTTATTTCATCCACCATCACCTTAGCATATCCTTCTGGAATCGGCCAGTAGTGAAAAGTTGCGCCGGGTTCATTAGGAAAAACAGAGCCAACAGCCGCCTTGACCTTCATATTAATCCATTGCGTCATAAGGTGGCAATTTTGAGCCTCCGTGATAGCATCCACGGGATAGCTGGCAGGAGCCGTCAAGACAAGATCCGGCTGAAGCAGCTCGGTGGAAGCCACGCTGCTTCTCCGCTGAGATGGCGGGGTAGCTTCAGGGGAAGCTTCGGCAAGTCGTTTGCTGCGATTTGCTTCTCATTCCTCTATCGCTTGTACCCTTGCGTGCAGCGCCTGCAGTTCGGTCTGCTGCACTTTTTTCCTCCTCTCGTGGCTTTTGTAACTGCCTGCGTCCGGAAACCCAGCCTTCCACAGAATGGAGCCTGGCGTGCCTCGTGTCCGTCCAGGGTGCTTAGGATTTCCGAGGGCCTTTGTGAGCTCGTCGTTCTCTCTGTCTGGAAGGAACGTCCCTTTCTACGCTGCAGCAATATAGTACCGAAGCTTCTTCAAGGGTATGTCAAGTTGCTCGCTCGTCCAAATGCACTTCCCTGTTACAGGGTCCAAGGTTCCGCCAGCCCCGAAGAACCAAGTCCGGCAACGGTCTGGCCAGTTCATTGTCTCTGGTTCGATCCATTTTTCAACCAGATCATTCTCAGCCTTGGCCCACTTAGGCCGGGCTACGAGGTAGCCACCTGACCCCGTGCGATGGTGATGCTTCTTCTTCGCAGCATTTTTCTTGTTTGTCGCCGACATCTTCTTACTCTTTTCCGATGTCTTGTTGGCCACAAATGCGGGCCAGTGATCTCTGATCTTCTCATATCTGCCCTTGAATTCTGGTGTCTCTTTTTTATCGACAAACCTATTTAGCTCTTTCTTCCACCTCCTGAATAGGTCTGCCATCCTCTTAAGAGCAAAAGACTTGATTAATTGCTCTTTAACTGGCTTCTCCGTATCATCCTCTGGCGGTAGGTGAAATTTGACTTCAGCTCAGTCCAAAGATCATTTTTCTGCATATCATTGACGTAAGACACCTCAGGGTCTTCTGTAGCCGGCTTTAACCATTGCTGGATGCTGATCGGGATCTTGTCCCTAACCAGAACCCCGCACTGAGCAACAAATGCGTTCTTTATTCGGATGGGTTCAATCGGTTGGCCATCGGGCGCGATTGCTATGATCTCAAACCTTTCATCCGAGCTCAACTTTTTCTTCGGGCCTCATCTCTTTACCTCAGTTGTACTCGATCCGGAGGGCTAGAAAAAAGAACAAAGACTTAATTAATATGTGTACATACCAAAACAATGAATGCATAAATTAGCTAGTCAGCACAGGCTTAACTAATATATATACCTGGCCGGACTCGGTTCGGTCACCGGAGCCGTCATCACGGTCTCCTTCTTGCACCGGCATTGGGTCACCGGAGCCGTCCTCACGTTCTCCTTCTTGCACCGGCATTAGGTCACCGGAGCCAGCTTCTTCACCCTCTCCTTCCAGACCATCGGTGTCATTGAGAAACAACGAGACGACATCACTTCCTTCTGCGATTATGTCCCTCAACAACGCTTCTTTTGCTTCGTCTCGGGCGGTGTCCATAGTTTCTACAAATATTTACAACATGGCAATTATTATTCAAACATGACAGATGGATATATTAGTGGCAAACGTAGATCTAGCTAGCTAATCACAATAAGGAATCATATTAATTAGTGGCCTCGACGCTGCTTCTCTAGGGTTTCGGGTGGCCTCGACAACGCTTCAAGGGTTAGGGGTGGCCTCGAGAACGCTTCAAGGAGGGGGTAATATCGACCCCCCCTACGTGTTGAAGCTATCGGGAGGGGGTATATCGACAACGACGACACTACATCTATGTCCCTCGACGACCCTCGTTCCCGATAAAAAAAGAGGAAGAAGAAGAAAAAAAAGAGGAGAAGAAAGAATAGAGGAGTAGAACTCCTCTATTCTTTCTTCTCCTCTTTTTTTTTCTTATTCCTCTTCTTTTTTTAGCCTCTTCTTCCTCTCATGTTTGAGAGGATCGCCGAGGGGTCGGGAGGTTGCCTAGTGTCAAAGGATTCAACAAAACCATGTCTTCATCATTAGGCGAAAGTAACAGGTGCATGATGGTACGAAGTTCTCCAAACTTATTTTGGAACGGAGTCCCAGATAGGATAATTCGCTTTTTGGTACAAAGTTCAGCAAGAACCTTCCAAATATCGTTATTTGGAAGGCCTTTGCTGAAATTCGTACAAAAATGCAAATTATCCTATCCAGGACTCCATTCCAGAATAACTTTGGAGGACTTCGTACCATCATGCCCTGGTTACTTCCGGCTAATGATGAAGCCATGGATTTCTTCAATACTTTGACACTAGGAAACCTCTCTCGACCCCTCGGCGATCCTCGACCCCTCAAACCCTCGACGACCCTGGAACCCTCGACCCCTAGACGACCCTTGAACCCTCGACCCTCGATCCCTAGACCCTATAGAACCCTCGAACCCTCGACCCTGAAACCCTCGACCCTTGACCCCTTAATGACCCTCGACCCTCTACCCTAGTTCCCGACCCTCGACCCCTTGGCAATCCTCGACACCCTCGTTCCCGATAAAAATTAAGAAGAAGAAGAAGAAGAAGAAGAAGAAAGAGGAGAAGAAGAAAGGAATAGCTAGAGGAGAAGATCGAAGAAAAAAAAGAAGAAAAAAAAGAGGAGAAGAAGAAAGGAATAGTGGAGAATAAGAGAAAATAGTATATTCTATTTTCTCTTCCTCTCCACTATTCCTTTCTTCTTCTCCTCTTCTTTTTCTTCTTTTTTCTTCTTCTTATTTATTTCTCCTCTTCTTTTTCTCTCCTCTTCTTCTTTCTTTCCTCTTCTTATTTTCTTCTTTCCTATCCTTCTTTTTCTAAAATTGTAACTTTTGCATATATAAAACTTTTCTAAAATTGTAACTTTCTATATATGAACAAAAAACTTTCTATGAACAAAAAAACATTTTTAACATATATATATTTAGCAAATTCTAGCCACATACATCACATACACATATACATTATAGCCACATACACATATACATCACATATGAACAAAAAAAAACTAATAAAACTAAAAAAACATATTGCAACATATGAACACAAACATATAGCCACATACATACACATACATTATATATATATATGAAAAAAAATTAAACTAATAAAAAAAGTGGTGGCGCCGGTGGGGCAGAGGGGCATGGCGGCAGCGGTGGCGTCGGCGGGGCAGGGCAGGGCAGGGGCGCGGGAGCGAGGCAAGGCAGGGGCGCGAGGCAGGTGCTCACAGAGGGGTGGCGGAGCACGGCGGGCGGCGTCGGGGCGCGGGGAGCGGCGCCGGCGTCGGGGCAGATGGCGTCGAGGGCGGCGGCGAAGGCAAAGTTGAGCAGCCTGACGGTGAGGTGGACCAGCCTGACGGCATCGGAGGCGGCGGCGACGACGAGGTGGAGCAGCCTGATGGCTCGACAATGAGGTGGAGCAGCCTGACGGCTCGGCGGCGACGGCGACGAGGCAGAGCAGTGGGCGTCGGGCGGAGAAGAAAGGGATGGATTTTGGAGAAACTGCTAAGTGCTGCTTATATAGCAAAGCCTTTAGTCCCGGTTCGTGGCACAAACCGGGACTAATGCCCCCGTTTAGTCCCGGTTGGTGCCACCAACCGGGACCAAAGGCCTCTTTTCAGCAGCCCAAAGGGCGGGAAGCGGCGGCCTTTGGTCCCGGTTGGTGGCACCAACCGGGACTAAAGGGGGGCATTAGTCCTGGTTCGTGCCACGAACCGGGACCAATGCCCCCCTTTAGTCCCGGTTGGTGCCACCAACCGGGACCAAAGGCCTTGTGCTGCCCCGCGCCCAAATGTTTAGTCCCACCTCGCTAGTTGAGAGGGAGCCGCACCTGTTTATAAGGTGCGGTGCGCCTTCCCTCTCGAGCTCCTCTCTAAAGCAGGCTTTCGGGCCTAACCGTGCAATGTGTGCTTGTGGGCCTACTGGGCCTCCGGCGGGCCTGAATCCTGGCCCATGGTAGGGTTTCTAGTCGTATTCAGGCCGTGGGTGCCCAGTAGGTGGCACTTTTTTTGTTTCTACTTACAACAAAATACTTATTGTTGCTATATTTAATTTTTTTCCAGTTTTTTTGTTTTGTTTTCTGCATTATTTATTTTCTTTTGTTTTTTGCTTTATTTTTTAATTCTTTTTGCTTTCTGTTAGTGCCATTAGTTTTAAAATTTGAATAGTTTAAATTTGAATTTTTTAAAATTTGTGTGAATCACTAGTTTATGAATAAGTTTACTATTAAAATTGATTTTTGAGTCAATCTTTTTCCTGCTATTTAATATTACTGTGTTTTATCATTATACTCAATTTGGTAATTTTAGTTAGTCATAACAAATATTATAGGCATTTTTTTCCTTTTTGCTATTTATTTTTTCATTTCTACTTAGAACTAAATACTTATAGTTTTTTAGTGATTTCTTTTTTATTTTAGGTCACAAATATTATAAACTTCTCTGTTAGTGAACATAGATGCACTTATAGAGAAAATTAAACCTAAATTCATAATTAATTTCAGAGAAATTCCTTATGAATTTAGGTCCAATTTTCTCTATAGGTGCATCTATTTTCACTTTGAGAGGAGCTCAACAACGCAGAGAGGGACGGGCTTATAAACAGGTGTGGGCGCCCTTCGGTTGGCGAGGTGGGACTACACTCCAGGTGCAACGAGGGCCAACCCTTTAGTCCCGGTTTGTGGCACAAACCGGGACTAATGGTCATGGGCCAGGGGCGAGCCCTATTTTTTTTTCCAGTTTTTTTGTTTTGTTTTCTGCATTATTTATTTCCTTTTGTTTTTTGCTTTATTTCTTAATTCTTTTTGCTTTTAGTTTTAGAAAAATTATAAACTTTCTGTTAGTGCCATTAGTTGTCAAATTTGAAAACACTTTTTTAGTTTTTTTGTTTTCTTTGTTGCTTTATTTATTTTATTTTGTTTCTACATACAACAAAATACTTATTGTTGCTATTTTTATTTTTTTCCAGTATTTTCGTTTTGTTTTCTATATTATTTATTTTCTTTTGTTTCTTGCTTTATTTTTTAATTCTTTTTGCTTTTAGGTCAGCAAAATTATAAACTTTCTGTTAGTGCCATTAGTTTTAGAAAAAATGTAAACTTTCTGTTAGTGCCATTAGTTTTCAAATTTGAATAGTTAAAATTTGAATTCTTTGAAATTTGTGTGAATCACAAGTTTGTGATTAACTTTACTAAAAAAATGAACATAGATGCACCTATAGAGAAATTTCGACCTAAATTCATAGTTTTCAAATAGACTCTGAAAAAGTTGGCATAGCATACTCGTGTGTTACAAATTTGGCATGGTATCATCATAATAGTTGCGGGAAAAAGTCTTCACTTTTTCTTCGCTTGTGTCATTTGCTTATTGCGCCGTAACCATGGATAATCTTCATCGTTTATCAGGATGCTTGGGTCAGCCTTGACATTGAAGGGAGGAATTTCATGAAACTTTTCATAATCTTCAGACATGTCTGTCTTGCCCTCCACTCCCAAGATGTCCCTTTTTCCTGAAATAACTATGTGGCACTTTGGCTCATCGTATGATGTATTCGTTTCCTTATCTTTTCTTTTTCTCGGTCTGGTAGACATGTCCTTCATATAGATAACCTGTGCCACATCATTGGCTAGGACGAACGGTTCGTCAGTGTACCCAAGATCAGATCGACTGTTGTCATTCCGTACTGTGGGTGTACATGTACCCCGCCTCCTGACAGATTGACCCATTTGCACTTAAACAAAGGGACCTTAAAATCTTGTCCGTAGTCAAGTTCCCATATGTCCACTATGTAACCATAATATGTGTCCTTTCCCTTCTCGGTTGTTGCATCAAGGCGGACACCGCTGTTTTGGTTGGTGCTCTTTTGATCTTGGTCAATCGTGTAAAATGTATTCCCATTTATCTCGTATCCTTTGTAAATCAATACAGTCATAGATGGTCCCCTGGACAACAAGTACAACTCATCATAAACAGTGTTGTCACCTCTGAGACGTGCTTCCAACGAACTGCTGAAAGTCCTAATGTGTTCACATGTAATCCAGTCGTCGCACTGCTCCGGGTGTTTGGAGCGCAGACTGTTCTTGTGTTCATCGACATACGGGGTCACCAAGGTAGAGTTCTGTAGAACTGTGTTGTGTGCTTGAGACCAAGAATGCCCGTCCCTGCATATTATTGAGTCCGCTCCTAGCGTGCCTTTTCCAGTCAGTCTCCCCTCATACCGCGATTTAGGGAGACCTATCTTCTTAAGGCCAGGAATGAAGTCAACACAAAACCCGATGACATCCTCTGTTTGATGGCCCATGGAGATGCTTCCTTCTGGACTAGCGCGGTTACGGACATATTTCTTTAGGACTCCCATGAACCTCTCAAAGGGGAACATATTGTGTAGAAATACGGGCCCCAAAATGACAATCTCGTCGACTAGATGAACTAGGACATGCGTCATGATATTGAAGAAGGATGGTGGGAACACCAGCTCGAAACTGACAAGACATTGCGCCACATCACTCCTTAGCCTTGGTATGATTTCTGGATCGATCACCTTCTGAGAGATTGCATTGATGAATGCACATAGCTTCACAACGGCTAATCGGACGTTTTCCGGTAGAAGCCCCCTCAATGCAACTGGAAGCAGTTGCGTCATAATCACGTGGCAGTCATGAGACTTTAGGTTCTGCAACTTTTTCTCTGGAATATTTATTATTCCCTTTATATTCGACGAGAAGCCAGTCGGGACCTTCATACTGAGCAGGCATTCAAAGAAGATTTCTTTCTCTTCTTTCGTAAGAGCGTAGCTGGCAGGACCTTCATACTGCTTTGGAGGCATGCCGTCTTTTCCGTGCAAACGTTGCAGGTCCTCCCGTGCCTCAGGTGTATCTTTTGTCTTTCCATACACGCCCAAGAAGCCTAGCAGGTTCACGCAAAGGTTCTTCATCATGTGCATCACATCAATTGAAGAGCGGACCTCTAGGTCTTTCCAGTAGGGTAGGTCCCAAAATATAGATTTCTTCTTCCACATGGGTGTGTGTCCCTCAGCGTCATTCGGAACAGCTAGTGCGCCGGGACCCTTTCCAAAGATTACGTGTAAATCATTGACCATAGCAAGTACGTGATCACCGGTACGCATGGCGGGCTTCTTCCGGTGATCTGCCTCGCCTTTGAAATGCTTGCCTTTCTTTCGACATTGATGGTTGGTCGGAAGAAATCAACGATGGCCCAGGTACACATTCTTCCTGCATTTGTCCAGGTATATACTTTCAGTGTCATCTAAACAGTGTGTGCATGCGTGGTATCCTTTGTTTGTCTGTCCTGAAAGGTTACTGAGAGCGGGTCAATCGTTGATGGTCACGAACAGCAACACCTTTAGGTTAAATTCCTCTTGTCTGTGCTCATCCTACGTACGTACACCGTTTCCGTTCCACAGCTGTAAAAGTTCTTCAACTAATGGCCTTAGGTACACATCAATGTCGTTGCCGGGTTGCTTAGGGACTTGGATGAGAACTGGCATCATAATGAACTTCCGCTTCATGCACATCCAAGGAGGAAGGTTATACATACATAGAGTCATATGCCAGGTGCTGTGATTGCTGCTCTGCTCCCCGAAAGGATTAATGCCATATGCGCTTAAAGCAAACCATACGTTCCTTGGGTCCTTTGCAAACTCATCCCAGTACTTTCTCACGATTTTTCTCCACTTCGACCCGTCAACGGGTGCTCTCAACTTCCCGTCTTTCTTACGGTCCTCACTGTGCCATCACATCGACTTGGCATGCTTTCCGTTTCTGAACAGACGTTTCAACCGTGGTATTATAGGAGCATACCACATCACCTTCGCAGGAACCCTCTTCCTGTGGGGCTCGCCGTGAACATCACCAGGGTCATCTCGTCTGATCTTATACCGCAATGCACCGCATACCGGGCATGCGCTCAGATCCTTGTATGCACCGCGGTATAGGATGCAGTCATTAGGGCATGCATGTATCTTCTCCACCTCCAATCCTAGAGGGCATACGACCTTCTTTGCTGCGTATGTCCTGTCGGGCAATTCGTTATCCTTTGGAAGCTTCTTCTTCAATATTTTCAGTAGCTTCTCAAATCCTTTGTCAGGCACAGCATTCTCTGCCTTCCACTGCAGCAATTCCAGTACGGTACCGAGCTTTGTGTTGCCATATTCGCAATTGGGGTACAACCCTTTTTTGTGATCCTCTAACATGCGATCGAACTTCAGCTTCTCCTTTTGACTTTCGCATTGCGTCCTTGCATCGACAATGACCCGGCGGAGATCATCATCATCGAGCACATCGTCTGGTTCCTCTTGATCTTCAGCAGCTTCACCCGTTGCAACATCATTGGGCACATCGTCTGGTTCCTCTTGATCTACACCAGCTCCCCCCGTTGCAGCATCACCGTATTCAGCGGGCACATAGTTGTCATCGTACTCTTCTTCTTCGCCGTCTTCCATCATAACCCCTATTTCTCCGTGCCTTGTCCAAACATTATAGTGTGGCATGAAACCATTGTAAAGCAGGTGGGTGTGAAGGATTTTTCGGTCAGAGTAAGACTTCGTATTCCCACAATTAGGGCATGGACAACACATAAAACCATTCTGCTTGTTTGCCTCAGCCGCATCGAGAAACTCATGCACGCCCTTAATGTACTCGGAGGTGTGTCTGTCACCGTACATCCATTGCCGGTTCATCTGCGTGCATTATATATAATTAAGTGTCCAAATTAATAGAAGTTCATCATCACATTAAAACCAAAGTACATACATAGTTCCCATCTAACAACATATAGCTCTCCAGAGCATCTAATTAATTAAACCATACATTGAAACTATGTAAAACATTTTAATGCGAAAACAAAGGCGATCATAATCGCAACCAAGGTAACAATTGATCCAACGGCATAATGATACCAAGCCTTGGTATGAATGGCATATTTTCTAATCTTTCTAATCTTCAAGCGCATTGCATCCATCTTGATCTTGTGATCATCGACGACATCCGCAACATGCAACTCCAATATCTCTTCTCCTCCTCAAATTTTTTATTTTTTCCTTTAAGAAATTGTTTTCTTCTTCAACTAAATTTAACCTCTCGACAATAGGGTCAGTTGGAATTTCCGGTTCACAAACATCCTAGATAAATAAAATCTATGTCACGTTGGTCCGCATAATTTTCATAAACAATAAATGAACCAATAGTTATAAAGATAAATATATACCACATCCGAATCATAGACAGGACGAGGGCCGACGGGGGCGAATACCAAAACCATCGCACTATATAAGATGCAATAATAAAAGTAAGAAAATTATACAAGTATCTATCTAAACATACAAGTAAGAATATTTTTCCTTTTAGAAAGAAGATAAGAACAAGAGGCTCACCACGGTGGTGTCGGTGATGAGATCGGCGCGGGTGATCGACGGCGGTGAAGACGGGGGTGGGGCGTGACGGACCGCTAAATCTAGACAAATCTCGAGGAAAATGGAGCTTTGAGGTCGAGCTTTGAGAGGAGAAAGCTTAACTACTGTGGCTCGGGCATTTCATCGAACACCTCATGCGCATAGGAGGTGAGCTAGAGCACCACAAACCCCTCCCCTCGCCGGCCAGAGAAAAACAGAGCACTGGAGTGCTCTGCTCGCGGGCGAGGGTATATATAGGCACCTCATTGGTCCCGGTTCGTGGCATGAACCGGGACTAAAGGGCAGCCTTTGGTCCCGGTTCAGGCCACCAACCGGGACCAATGGTGGTGGGCCAGGAGCCAGGCCCATTGGTCCCGGTTCGTCCCACCAACCGGGACCAAAAGGTCCAGACGAACCGGGACCAATGGCCCACGTGGCCCGGCCGGCCCCCTGGGCTCACGAACCGGGTCCAATGCCCCCATCTGTCCCGGTTCTAGACTGAACCGGGACTAATGGGCTGACCCGGCCTGGACCATTGCCCCCTTTTCTACTAGTGTTGGTAAAAGAAACTCATGAACAATTATTGCTCTCATTACTTTCTCCCACTATGGAATACCTATCCACTTTCTAAGTATTCCTAGAGCATGTGAGAAGGGGGGGATGAAGTAGCCCTTAGCGTTGGTATGTCCTAACAAGAGGACCGAGAACTTATGGTAGTGGGTAGTGTTGAGTTTGTATCGAATAATTGAGTAAACGCACAAACTTAATGGGTGGCAAACTGATTACTACATGCCCTCATTCCGTGACTATACATTGACTTGAAAGCCAAGAACAAAATAATTAGTTGATGAATTGACATTGTGGATCATTAGTTCAATTTTAAGGTTCGTGTGCATCACCATGGTGCAGAGGAGCATCCCCTCTTCGGATGAAAACATCAATCTTACAATGTTTGTGCATGTATGCATCAAAAGAACTATTTCCTTTGAATTTCGGTTTGCCTGCTAACTCCTCTGAATGTACGGCCGTTTGGTTGATGTCTTGGCCAAATTCGCCAAGCAGCAATCTCGGGCTTCCGATATGAGGGTTGCATGTGACTTTGTGTGAGCTCCCAATCCATAATACGAACCAAACAAACTCGTCTTTTGCCAGCTCAGGCTATGGCGACCCTGCAAGAATCCTCGCCCCCATCGACCAATTTTGTGGAACATGACTAGACTAGCAAACTCTTGGTTTAGGTGATATCCATGGAGTCATGTCACGGGGGTCTCTGACAGCTGCACCACCAGTAAAGTATGGCAACCCCTCTTCTGGGCCCCACTTACTTGTGGCGTGCTTTGTCGATTGCATGCCACCAGTAAGGTCTTTACTTGTGGCTTGTACCTTTTGTTCACACTCCACTAGTGTGAGGTGACGGTGTCATACATTGGGGGTGGCTCACTCGGGGAGCCCGGCCTCTACCTTGACCATGGCCAAGAAGGTGCAGGTTTAGCCAGAACCCTAAGGATGGTGCTGGAAGCGTTCTTGCCCTCAAAGATAAGGTAGGCGGCAAATTAGATATCATCTACCCCTCTGTAAACCCTAGACCTCCTCTGCCTATTTAAGGGGAGGCTAGGGAACTCTCAATCCTATCTAATCTTAGATAGCAACTCACGGTAGCAAACTCATACACCATTGTAAGCTCTCGCACGAGGTATCTCTCCATCATGAATAAGAAAGACAAGCAGGATGTAGGGTATTACTCTCGGGAGGCTCGAACCTAGGTAAAACCCTCGTGTGATCTCCGATCAAAGACTTCCAACTGCACTTGGACCCTTACCGAGGGATCTGACGGTGTTTCGCACCATCATGTGGGACCCAAGCATAAACTACTAACAATGTGGTCAAGATAAGGCACGCTACCACTTTGTTACTCATTTTTGGTGTTTGGATAACGTGTTGCACCACTAATGGCTTTGAAGCCTCGCTCATCAGCAAACACATTCCTCCTTGCAAAGCAGCACTGTCTCCTTCCCCGGGTAGTCCTGCTGAGAATAACATGAAAGAAGCACAAGTGGTGAAGATCATCTCAATTGGAGACCACGCCACATGTCCAACATAAATTACTTTATTACGTGTAGTTAGAAAACACAGATCCCCAAGCACACAGCTGAAATATCAATCTTATACTAGAACTTATCGCCTTAGGTAAAAAAACATTTAACCAAAATAGAGATTGCTAAAGTGAAATAGAGCAGCATGAATTAAAACATTAACTGAAAATCGAGAGCAAGCAGAGCGCCGAAATTTGCATCCCATATCTCTACTACTTAAAAAGAACGCAAGGTTCCCATTTCACCTCTCTTTCGTTCCACTATTTCCTTCTCCTCTTAGATTTTTTTCCTTCCATCCATTCTCCCTAAAATAGAATCAATTGTCTCATGTTTTACTAACTTACCACAATAAAAACGTATTTTGTTTGGTAAGTCATTAAATTCTTACCAAGTAAGTGCTTAACAATAAAATCTGAGGTAAGTAATGGCGATTGCATATAAGAACTTGTTAAGACTTTAGCGCATCAATATAATAATGGATGTGCGGTCACGGAATAATCTATTAGAATGTTTATACTCCCATTGCAACGCAGGGCAATTGTCTAGTAATACACTAATATTCATATACGATCTTGATTACGGAATGGATGAGATCATGCATGCAAGCAGATGGAGCCAGCTTGTGGGGTGTTTGTTTTCAGGGACTTTTTGGTGTAGGGACTAGAAAAAATCCCTAGCAAACCAAACAGGATGGGGCTTTTTTGGGACTTTTTGCTAAAAGTCCTTAGAAGCACCTCCTTGAGAGTCTTTTTAAAAAGTCCCCGGGACTAGAAAAAGTCCTAGGACTAGAAAACCAAACACCACCTTGGCTTTACGGGTAGGGCCCATCTTAGCCATGCATCTGCATGTATGTACCACTGGTCCACAGACAGCGAATTAAGGTCAGTTTGGTACGTACTCGTACAGCCGTACAGGTACAGCACGTACGTACGTACAGGTTAGTTAAGGCTAGTGATGATACAATTACGTCCAACGTACTTTGCGGTACGATACAACTTGCAGCAGCTGGTTGCTGCAAATAATGACGGATTAATTATTTGGAGATGATGATATGAGGCGAGATGCTCGATCCACTAATTGCTGGCTGTTTGTTTGTTCGCTAGTAGTAGTAAGTATATCGGCTAAGATATTTTTCTGAAAAACTTTTAATCCAGATCAGTAGAACGCGATAAAGAAAACACTACCTAAATACTCTCAATTCTCTCAACATCCACACATGCCATCTCATCCCACATGCCATCTCAACAGCCAAGAAATTATTTATCTTAACATGCATGGGAAATGTCATCTACAGTATATTCTTTCTCAACATGCACACATTTCAACTGACCACACATGCCACCTCATCAATCACACTAATAATATCTATCTTAACATGCATGAAAATACTCCTCCGTTTCTTTATATAAGATGTATCTGTTTTTTGATAAAATTTCACAATATAAGGTGCATTTGTTCTAATTCCTCCTAATTTCGTTCTTAGTCACCCAAGAAAAATGAAAGTATCTCTATCATGATTGCATGTATCTCTCCTTGTAGCAAAAGAAGAAAAGTATTTCTCTCTCTCGATTGCGTGTATCTCTTTCTTTCCTGGATCAACTGATTTACTTGGTAGTAACCAATAATTTACCAAGGGTAATTTTGTGCTAAGTTATCTATAACTTTGTGCCTTGATTACCATGCCGAAAATAATAAACCTTACATAAAGGGACGGAGGGAGTAATAATTTACACACACACACAAATAATAACTAACATCAAGGAACCGAGGGAGTAATAGACACACACACACACACAACTATATGGTAATCAAATATGATATATTATACTTATTTCAGTTTTTATTCAAATATCATCAAAAAATATTAGAATCAATCCCCGCAGCAATGCACAGGGTATCATCTAGTTAAACCAAGATGAGCTATATACTAGTGTAGCGAAGGTGGTCCAAATCATTTTTTTTTGCATGTGCACATGTGCATACTTGGGGGGCCTAACTCTTCTACTTTACTGTTTTCTTTTAGGTGGCGAAAGGTCAATATGGCTGTACCACATCGTACACACTCTTTAAAATAGGAGATAGTTTTTTTAACACAGTACATACGCAAGCGCTCATACATACGCGCATACACTCACCTTATGAACACACACGCACACCCTACCCCTATGAGCACCTTTGACAGACTGAGCCGACATATTATCTTGATATTTATGAAGTCATCCTAGGTGCCTCGTCGTCGACGAGAACGTCTCCTCCCACTGAAAGCGTATCGCCGGAAATCCTGAAATAAATCCAGAAATAATGCAAGCACCAGGACATGAACCCTGTTGGGCTGAGGATACCACTGTCCCTCTAACCATCTAAGGTTGGTTCGCAAATAGGAGAGAGTTAATTATAGTACTACCACACTAGCACGACAACGTCTTTCTCCTGGACTCGGTTTTTGGAAGAGTTGCCAAAGCCTTCTAGTCTCACCGCCGGCCAAGCCACCATCTCCGATGATGTCTTTTGAATCCGAGTGTCACGGTCCAAAGAGTTTTAAGGTGGCCTTCATCGTCTCATCCAGCATCGTCTTCTTCTCTAGATCAATATCAGCGTGCCATCACCATGTGCATGTCGGGGAAGGCAGAGGAACCTCCAAGGGCCGGGATGCATTTTACTCCATAGCTCTAGGGGCGTGCTACGTGTCGGCCGGAAGATCTTTTTAAAAGATCAGCCAGGTTCGAAGCCGTCAGATTTGACACGATGCCGCGTCCGAGCGTCATCCTCACTTTTGCAACATGAGTCGTGTTGCGAGAACTCATTTGCAACACAGGTCTTATTGCAGAAACATTTGCAACACGGGTTGTGTTGCAGATTTTTTTTGCAACACAGGTTCCATTACTGAATTATTTTCCAACACATGTCCTATTATGATTTTTTTTTTGCAAAAAAGGAATCATTGCAGATTTGTTTTTGCAACATAGGTCTTGTTGCGTAAACGTCACCGCGTGACGCAGCAGATGAGATGAGGTGGCTGGTTGGGGCTAGCAAAAACAGGTGCGAACTTGTGCCGTTGGATCACATAGGATCCAACGGCTGTGTGGGCGGCGGAACGCTGTGCGTGATCGGTCGGCTGAACAGAATGAGTTCCCGTAGATCTATCACAGAAAATATATAAAGCAGTTAGGATTGATTAGCTAAACGTCTTGTCGATGACATCCCCATCGTCATGTGGCATGAGCCCCATTTGGCCGTATCAATAGACACTCCAACCAATCACATGGGAGCTGCAATCATGCATTATTATTGCTACTGCCATTTTTCTGACTATAAAAGATCGATATCGTGCTCGTATTATTATTGTACGGAAAGATAGGACCAAGATCATAACACCTGTTGATAAGCCACACCTCTACAGTGAACCATGCCTTGTGCTCCCTGATCATGCATGACTAGCTTCCGCGTCAACAAAGTGTATCCTTTTTCCTAGCCTCTGGCTTCCCCGATGATGCATCTCATAGGCGCACAAAACCACTTAACCATCACCATGATGCTTTTTATCTCTTGACTTTGTTTGTTCATGCAAGTTAATTACTACCCCCTCTGTTTCGAAGTATAAGCCCAGACGATCAGCTCAAAAATCAAGCAAAGAAATGTAGAGCAGGCAGAGTGCCAAAACCTTTGTCTCATTAATATTCACAAGATGTGATGCAACATGGTCGTCTAGGCAGATCGACTATTCCTGGTACAGATGAGATGCATCAATCTCTTTCGTCCAATTGCACCATGCAAACAAGAGAGCGGGATCAAAGTTAAAGTTGGTACATCTCTGGACTCTGTATGTAAGCCACTATAGGGAAAGAACCAGCTTGTAGGATTATCATAGGTCGGATCATTCCAAGGGCTCACTGGAGCGGTTGTGTGCTGGTTTGGGTGAAAGCTTTGTAGTTGATGGGGGTCGTTCGATGCCGGTGAAGATGGCGTTCACGGGCATTGCTTTATTTCTTGAAGGTGTTTTCGAATTCCTTGCTTACAATCACTCTAGAATGTGGTTGTGTTAGGTGGAAGTGGTCTGTTTAGTTTATGGCCACTGGTTGTTTTTCTTCTTCTTCTTTTGTTCTTGTTTTTTGTGGGTTTCGGTCTAGTTTCACTTATAAAATGGGCCTCTCTATAATTTGTTTTTCGACTCTTAATGAAATCGGGAAAACACCTGCCTTGGAAGCTAATTTTTTTTACTGCATACCTACATCGGTCTCAAAAGTGAACTGTCAAGCAGGTCAATTCCTTTATAACTGTGGACCCGTAATTCACATCCACATTCCCTCTTTTGTGCCCGGACCCTTGGATGCAGGCATACAACACAGGGTGTATCGGAATGGGCCAGGTATGCTTACTAGCTTGCATTGTGCCAAGAGCATCAAATGTCATCTCGGCAAAACTCCTCTGGAAGAGTTCTTACTAGCTTGCATTATTAGCTCGTAGCATGTAATTCTCAATGCCTCCCAAACCTACATTACTCATGACCATTGATATATGTGGCATCCCTTTTCTTTTCCTCCGCGTGTGAACGTACAACTATATAAATGTATCACCTATATATATATTTGGTGGGCTCACCATTAGCTAAGGTCTGAAAACGGGTATATATTGAGTCAGATCGGAGTGTGATCTTAATTGTGAGAGGGAAAAAGCTTCTGAACAATGATAACTCACAATTTTCGGCACACCTACAAGATGTGCAATTAATCATAGAGCATGTGAAATAAGAGAGATGAAGTGGTCGGGAGTTGTTTTGGCGACTTCATTGCAAGAGGATCAAGAACTTATTGCCGCGGGTAGTGTTGAGCAAGGTTTTAAATGTCACAAACAGATATTTTACATTCCTCACCGAAATGTGTGAAACTTCATATATTCTTTTGGTTTTTCATCTATCAAATATTACTTTTTTTAACTAATCTTGATGGAGTTAACTTTTCTGGAGTTAGTTTCAATCTGGCTGGAATTATCAGGCCTAAAAATATTTAGATACACACAAACAATAATATTTCATTGAATTTTCTAAACCTGATGTTTGTTTTGTATCGGGTCATTGTAGAAATCAACAAATTTTAATGGATGGCAAACTGATTATGTCCACTTTAAAGCCGGCTATGAAAAGTAATGCGTTGATTAATTAACATTGTCGATGCACATACCAGAACAACCATCTCCTTTGAAATTCATTTTGCTTAGCAATCTGCTTCAGATGACATCTACCAACTCGGATCGTGATGAGTATCCTCCTGACTGAGATACTTGGGGTTGGGGGAGCCATTCACTGGGTGAGTTCAAGCAAACTTCATCCGAACCACGTTGGTTAGTTTCCAATCACACACCACAAACTCTGCTATTACTACATATCTTCTACAATTAGTGCAACATGCAATTCTCGATGTCTCCCAATCCTACATATATTCATGATTGCGAAAGCCTGTCGTGATTTATTTGTTCCAACTTTAACTTCGGTGGATACTAATGCAATCACACGTCGATGAGACTATGACACACTTGTTGCATGTAAACTCTCCTCACGAGTATAATATGATCTAGCTTATCAGGATCCTGAAGAGATGGCAGAGAAATGTTTTAATAAGTATAAGTATCGAGCATGTTTGAAGTGTAAAGTTGATGTGTTGCATGAGAGTTTTTATATAGAAATGTAAGAGTGAGTGATTTATTGACATTTAGCTTTCATTATTTGCTTTTGCTATGGTGCACCTACCACTTTCCATGTAAACTTAAGCCAATGAGCAGGCAAGGAATGCAATTCGGCAATTTTAAGTTCTTGTCGTCTGAGGCATAATAACAAGAAATTTGAGGCAACTGCTAAGGATTAGTGGCTCATCATGCGTGATGATCACATGAAAGGTTACTTGATACTCAATCGATGGAAAATATAATATGTATAAAAATTCAAAAGTCAAACATTATAAAATGTTCATCCAATCTTTTACGTGTGTATTCTGGATTATAGTTATATAAAGATCCACATTAGACTCTACTGTTAATGGCGAAAGTGTACATAGTCAATCGCACACAACCGTTAATGCGAAAACAATTTAGAAACCGAGCTCTGAGTCAATTTAGAAATCATGCCATTAATGTAATTAATTAGGCAGATACGTAGTTAATTACAAATGCACTTAATGACATTTATTTAAGTGATTTTTCACGCTGACTCAATTTTAAAGTTGAGTCATTAGTTAATTAATTTTTAATTTATTAAATGCAGCAATGGCTCGACTTTCAAAATATTTTGACATGAAAAAATCATTATTTAGATGGATCTAATTAATTGCACACGTAATTAATTGTTTAACTAATTATTTTCATTATTGACTTGATTTCTCTCGGTTTCTAAATTATTTATGCATTTATGGTTGGGTGCGAATGACTACATACACATTCTTATTTAATGGTGGAGCTAAATTAAATAGGCAGGCTGTTAATTTAACCTGCAAATAATTACAAATAGGGATTTTTTCCAATTAGGCAAGAATTAATTAATTAGAGATGCAGTTAATCACAGCGAATCAATTTGAAAATGCTCCCGGTAGAGGATGGCCAGGCCCTCACTGACATTGGTAACTACCAATACGCTCTTGCTTACGTTGGCAAAGGGAAGAAGCAAGTTCAATGCACCACTTAAAAAAAACACTACAAATGCTCGTAATCGGGCCATCTTCCATGGCGGGAAGACCTGAAGACATGCCTGGTAGGAGTAGGGAGCGGCGAGGGGGCTGTAGGCTAGGTCGGATCATTCCTAGGGTTTGGTGGAGCGGTTGTGTGTGTTGAAATTTCGCCCTCGGATCGATCACATCAAAACGAGGTGTATGCGGCTGGGAATACCTCCCCAATTCCCACTAGTGGATGCAATTTGCGTGCAGAGATCAAGGCATTATCGTTAACTTAGTGGTAGCTGATACGTCTCCAACGTATCTATAATTTATGAAGTATTCATGCTGTTATATTATCTATCTTGGATGTTTAATGGGCTTTTATATGTTGTTTTATATGATTTTTGGGACTAACCTATTAATCCAGAGCCAGGTGCCAGTTCCTGTTTTCTCCTTGTTTTAGAGTATCGCAAAAAAGGAAAACCAAATGGAGTCCAATTGAACTGAAACTTCACGGAGCCTATTTTTGGACCATAAGAAGCCCACGGAGCACCAGAGATGGACCAGGGGAGTCCCGAGGCACCCACAAGGGTGGGGGGCGCGCCCAGGGAGTAGGGCGTGCGCCCCTGCCTCGTGGATGCCTCGGTGACCCCCCTGACGTGAAATCAACGCCAACTTTTCCTATATATACCCAAACTTCCAGAAAGAAACCTAGATCGGAAGTTCCACCACCGCAAGCCTCTGTAGCCACGAGAAATCAATCTAGGCCCTCTCCGGCACTCTGCCGGAGGGGGCCATCATCACCGGTGGCCATGGAGGAGTATCCCGGAGAGGCCATCATCGCCATAGTTATCCTCTTCGTACCCACAACGTAGTCTTATTTCTCGTTTCTAGTTGGAAGCAAATGTTCAGTGTACGTAGAGTCGTATCAGTGGCAGATAGGACTTGAGAGAATATTGATCTTACCTTTAGCTCCTTGTGGGTTCGACACTCCATACTTATCACTTCCACCATTGGAAATTGCTACGATGATTCCCTGCACTTGGGGATTATCAAGCTCTTTTCTGGCGCCGTTGCCGGTGAGTAATAGCGTGGGGTTGATATTCTCGTGTGTGCTTGTTTGCTTTCTTCACTAAGTAGATTTTGTTTTTCCTTTTTGTTTCTGTTTAGTTGTGGGTGAAACAAAAAAAATTAAAAGAATGAAAATACAAAAAAATTACTTGCCTATCATGCCTAAAAAGTTTTTCAAAAAGAGAAGTGATTGGAAAGTTATGCATTGAAGAAGTGAGGGTCGACCTTGAGCACTTGTGTTCATGCTCACGGAAACAATGTAGAATTTTTCATGGAAGTTTCTCTGTAAATAAATATCCCTTTTGTTTATATCTATTTTATTATAAAAATAATGTGCCAAGCTTTTGTCTTAGGATGATTAGATTGCTTGTTTACTATGAGCAGAACAAAAACAGAAACTTTGGCTGTAGCGCGTGATTTTACATTTCTTACTGGAAGGTCAAATGGGTCTGAAACTTTTTGCACATTACTTATGTATAAATTGTTCATTGTCGAATTTATTTCATATTTTTAGGAGTTACAGAAGTTTTCTAAACTTCCAGATTACTACAGACTGTCCTGTTTTTGGCAGATTCTGTTTTTCGCGTGTTGTTTGCTTATTTTGATGGATCTATGGCTAGTATCGGGGGGTATGAACCATAGAGAAGTTGGAATACAGTAGGTTTAACACCAATATAAATAAAGGATGAGTTAATTACAGTACCTTAAAGTGGTAGTTTGCTTTATTACACTAACCGATCTCACAAAGTATTTTAAGTTTTGTGATTGTTGTGTTCGAAGAACAAGGAGTTACCGATGTGAGAAGAATAAAGAGAGGCAAGAGTTCAAGCTTGGGGATGCCCAAGGCACCCCAAGTAAATATTTCAAAGGATACTCAAGCATCTAGGCTTGGGGGTGCCCTAGTTGGCATCCCATCTTTCTTCTTCAACAAATATCAGTATACCTCGGTTTTTGTTTTGTTCACATGAATTGTGTCCTTTGTGTTTTTGTTTTTCCTTTAAGAATCATGCTAGCATGAGATAACCCTTCATTGATTTATAGAATACTTCGTGTGCTTCACTTATATATTTTAAGTATGATCTTATAGAATTTCTCTTTGTGCTTCACTTAAATCATTTGAACGCTTCGTGTGCTTCACTTATATATTTTGAGCTTGGATATTGGTTGGTCTATATTAATTGTAGAATTCTCCATGAACTTCACTTATATCTTTTGGAGTATGAATAATACTATCATCTAAAGTGGGTTTGGAAGAGTGTCAACTTTAGGAATTAGTAATCCCACTATTCTGAATGAGAAGAATTTTGCTTATGTGGAGAGTTGAAAAATTTCTATGCTTGAAGATCATGAAAAGAATGCTTTATGTGATGATTATATTGTTAAACTAATTCATGATGCTACTGGAAATTATTATTAGGGAGGAATATATGCTTGTAGGCATTGCAATAATATCAAGTTTCCTCTTTATGTGCTTAAAGTTTCGAAGTTATACTTGCGGTGCCTTCCGATGCTAGTTGATTCTTGTTCCCTTAAATTGTGTGCTCACAAAGTCCCTAGGCATAGGAAGTGGGTTCGGTTTAAATGTGCTAGTCATATTCTTCATGATGCTCTCTTTATGTTTCAATTCTTATCTTTTATGTGAGCATCATTGAAATCATCATGCCTAGCTAAAAGGCATTAAAGAAAAGCGCTTGTTGGGAGACAACCCAATATTTAACCTTTCTGTTTTGTGTGTTTACATGATTAAGCTACTGTAGTAATCATGTTTTATAGCTTTTGTTTCAATAAAGTGCCAAGTAAGACCTTTGGGAAGACTTGGGTGAAAGTTGATGTGATCTTGCTGTAAAAAACAGAAACTTTGCGCTCACGAGATTAGCTGTCATTTTTTTATAGAAGAGTGATTTGGTGTTGATTCTTTTTGCAGAGGATTAATATACAAATTCCTCACGTCCACCAATTTATTTCATAATTTTTGGAGTATCAGAAGTATGGTTGTTGTTCAGATCATTACAGAGTGTTCTGTTTCTGAAAGATTCTATTTTCATTGCATAGTTTGCTTGTTTTCTAGTTTCCATGACTTATATTTCTCAATATAAATTGTAGAAATGATATGGTACAGTAGGCATTGTGTGAGAACAATTATAAAACTTTTCCTTGACAGTACCAAAGTGAATGGTTTACTCCTTATTATACTAACCTATCTCACGAAGTTTTGTTAAGTTTTGTGTGATTGAAGTTTTCAAGTTTTGGGTGAGATACTGATATGAGGAGAATAAGGTGTGGAAGGACCTTAAGCTTGGGGATTCCTAAGGCACCCCAAGTTAATATTCAAGGAAGACTCAAGTGCCTAAGCTTGGGGATGCCCCGGAAGGCACCCCCTCTTTCGTCTTCAAAACTATCGGTATACCTTACTCGGAGCTATATTTTTATTCGTCACATGATATGTGTCTTGCTTGGAGCGTATTTTCAATTTTACTTGCTATTTGAATAAAATCATTGGATCTGAAATATTGATTGAAAAAGAATCCTCCCATGGCTAGTTAATTATTTGACTACTCAGTGTTCTTCACTCGTATCTTTTGGAGTAGTTTGTCATTTACTCATGTGCTTCATGTATATCCTATGAGTAAATGGTTGATTGAGTTGAATGTCATAAATCTGTTTATATACGTTTCATTTGCTTATAACATGGAGAGTAATGACTTCACACATAATAAGTATAGGTAGTAAAGTTATTGAAAGTTAGCAAACGTAGAATAGGTCACTTGAACAATTCATGAAAGAAAATTGAAGGAAGAGAGATTTCACATATAATATACTATCTTGGACATCTTTTGTGGTCGTGGGCACTAATTAAAATATGACATGCTAAAGGAGTTGATGTTGGACAAGGAAGACAACGTAATGGGTTATGTTTTCTTATATCCGAAATAAAGTATATTGTCATGGATCATCCAACATGTTGAGCTTGCCTTCCCTTCTCATGCCAGCCAAATTCTTTGCACCAAGTAGAGATACTACTTGTGCTTCCAAACATTCCTTAAACCAATTTTGCCATAAGAGTCCACCGTACCTACCTATGGATTGAGTAAGATCCTTCATGTAAGTTGTCATTGTGCAAGCAATAAAAATTTCTCTCTAAATATGTATGATTTATTAGTGAGGGAGAAAATAAGCTTTATACGATCTTGTGATGTAGAAGTAATAAAAGCGATGGACTGCATAATAAAGGTCTATATCACAAGTGGCAATATAAAGTGACGTTCTTTCGCATTAAGACTTTGTGCATCCAACCCTTAAGCACATGACAACCTCTGCTTCCCTCTGCGAAGGGCCTATCTTTTACTTTTATCACCTACCCTATGCAAGAGTCATGGTGATCTTCACCTTTCCTTTTTACATTTTATCCTTTGGCAAGCGCATTGTGTTGGTACGATCCTGATATATATATATCTAATTGGATGTAAGTTAGCATGAGCTATTATTGTTGACATTACCATTGAGGTAAAAGGTTGGGAGGCGAAACTATAAGTATAAAGCTTAAATGATTACATGAGTTTTAACAATTGTGATAGTTACCATTGACCCTATCTTTCTCTGTGTCCGATTAAAACTTTGAACCCATAAAACTTTGATGACTATAAGTATAAAGCTTAAATGATTACATGAGTGTTACCATTGACCCTATCTTTCTCTGTGTCTGATTAAAACTTTGAACCCATAAATATTACATGATTGTTAGCAATTGTGAAAGATTAAATGATAGTTGAGTATGTGGAGTTTGCTGAATCAAAGCTCTGACATAGACCCTTCCTGAAAATAAGATGAACTGCAATTTTTTGATGACTAAGAGCACTGTTTGTTAGTTTTCAAGAAAGTTTATGATCTATACTTTAACATGTGAATAGCTTGTTACTTGATCATGAAAAGTTTTATGAGATGAGCTATTGTTATGACATATAATGATGCTAGAAAAGGTGATTGAAATTATCATTGATCAAACTTGTGCACCTGCTAGCATTCACACTTCATAAATTATTTCTTTTATCATTTACCTACTCGGGGACGAGCAGGAATTAAGCTAGGGGATGTTGATACGTCTCCAATGTATCTATAATTTATGAAGTATTCATGTTGTTATATTATCTATCTTGGATGTTTAATGGGCTTTTATATGATTTTTGGGACTAACCTATTAACCCAGAGCCCAGTGCCAGTTCTTGTTTTTTTCCTTGTTTTTGAGTATCGCAGAAAAGGAAAACCAAACGGAGTCCAATTGACCTGAAACTTCACGGAGCCTATTTTTGGAACAGAAGAAGCCCACGGAGCACCGGAGATGGACCAGGGAAGTCCCGAGGCACCCACGAGGGTGGGGGGCACGCCCAGGGGGGTAGCGCGTGCCCCCCTGCCTCGTGGACGCCTCGGTGACCCTCCTGACGTGAAATCAACGCCAACTTCTCCTATATATACCCAAACATCTAGAAAGAAACCTAGATCGGAAGTTCCGCCACCGCAAGCCTCTGTAGCCATGAGAAATCAATCTAGGCCCTCTCCGGCACCCTGCCAGAGTGGGCCATCATCACCGGTGGCCATGGAGGAGTATCCCGGAGAGGCCATCATCGCCATGAAGGCCAAGGACCAGAGGGAGAACCTTTCCCCATCCAGGGGGAGGCCATGGAGGAGGAAGCACAAGGGGGAGAACCTCTCCTCCTCTCTCTTGGTGGCACCGGAGTGCCATCGAGAGGGGAATCATCGCCGCGGTGATCGTCTTCATCAACATCACCATCCTCACTCTTTTACACGATCCACTCTCCCGCCCCGCTGTAATCCTTACTTGAACATGGTGCTTTATGCCACATATTATGATCCAATGATGTGTTGCCATCCTATGTTGTTTTGAGTAGATATCCTTTGTCTTTGGGTTGATTGATGATCTAGATTGGTACGAGTTGTATGTTTTATTTTGGTGCTGTCCTATGGTGCCCTCCATGTCGCGCAAGCGTGAGGGATTCCCGCTGTAGGGTGTTGCAATACATTTATGATTCGCTTATATAGTGGGTTGCATGAGTGACTGAAACACAAACCCGAGTAAGGGGATTGTTGCGTATGGGATTGTCGGTGTCAAAACCGGCGGATCTCGGGTAGGGGGTCTCGAACTGTGCATCTAGGCGGATGGTAACAGGAGACAAGGGACACGATGTTTTTACCCAGGTTCGGGCCCCCTCGATGGAGGTAAAACCCTACTCCTGATTGATTAATATTGATGATATGGGTAGTACAAGAGTAGATCTACCAGGAGATCAAGGAGGCTAAACCCTAGAAGCTAGCCTATGGTATGATTGTTGTTCTTGGTCCTACGGACTAAACCCTTCGGTTTATATAGACACCGGAGAGGGCTAGGGTTACACAGAGTCGGTTACAATGGTAGGAGATCTAAATATCCGCATCGCCAAGCTTGCCTTCAACGCCAAGGAAAGTCCTTTCCGGACACGGGACGGAGTCTTCAATCTTGTATCTTCATAGTCCAAGAGTCGGTTGAAGGTATAGTCCGGCCATCCGGACACCGCCTAATCCAGGACTCCCTCAGTAGCCCCTGAACCAGGCTTTAATGACGATGAGTCCGGCGCGTAGATTGTCTTCAGCATTGCAAGGCGGGTTCCTCCCCCAAGTACTTCATCGAAGATTTTGAACACAAAGGATAGTGTCCGGCTCTACAAAATAAATTTCCACATACTGCCATAGAGAGAATAATATTTACACTAATCTAATCTGCTGACGTATTCCGTAGTGTGACATCACACCATGGCCAAGCCTTTATTCGAACCATTTTTACTGCTCCACCTCAGCATGTTTCGCGAGGCGGTTTCCTTGGCACGTCTTGTCCAAGCAGAGATCATGTCCCCTTTATTTACGGGATTCTCATCAATACGGACGTGGATAACCCGATCATGCCCGTTGGCATGTTTTCTCGATTAAAGGCGAGTCCCAAACGGTCACGGGGAGGGCCCTTGGTATTCAACCTCTTATAAAGATACCAAGGCCTTACTCTTTTCCTTCAATCTCAAGCGAGTTCGCCCTCCGCCTCAAGTTTCAACACCCAAGGCTCCAGATTTCAGGTGCTTCAGATCTTTGACAATGTCCGGTTCTGACCTTCGAGGCCGATGGATGCCCTCCTTCGTCAAGGAGGAGGACGTGCTAAAGTTGAGAGAGGCCAGGTTCTTGACCGAGGAAATCTCGCATAGGCTGCCTGCTCTAGGGCAGGTCATTCCCACTCCCAAGCCTGGTGAGAGTGTAGTGTTCATGTCTCACTTCCTTCGGGGGCTAGGCTTCCCAATGGATCCATTCGTGAGGGGGCTCATGTTTTATTATGGGTTGGAATTCCACGACTTAGCCCCGGAGTCCATCCTCCACATTTCCTTATTCATCGTCGTGTGTGAAGCCTCCCTCCGTGTTACTCCTCACTTCGGACTATGGCTCAAGACCTTCAAAGTAGAGCCGAAGATGATCGAGGGGCGGCACGCAGAGTGCGGAGGCGCTGTTATAAGCAAGAATGCCGATGCTCCATGGCCCGAGGGCTCTTTTCAAGAGGAGCTCGGTTTATGGCAATGAGAGTGGTTCTATATCACCGCTCCCAGGGGCATGCACCAAGTGGGTGGCGCCGCTCGCCTTTCGCTCGGGTCCTCCACAACAGCTAGCGTCATGGGTCAATAAAGGACTAGACTGGGGGCCATCCAAGGACGTACCTTTGTTGCAGGGGCGCATCAGGGATCTCTTAGAAAGAGGCTTCAGCCTGGTCGAAGTGACGCAGGTCATGCTGATCCGCCGAACTCTGCCCAGCAAATGTCGCTCCCTTCGCCTGTGGGAGTTTAATCCGGAGGAACCGTGAGCTCTCCAGCATTTCATGGGCACAACACCCGCGGAGATGTATAAACTGTTCTTCGGATCACAAGCAATGTGTCCGGACTTGACCGAGGATGCAGGTCTGAGCTGCAATCGCCCGGATACTCAAGTAAGTAACCTTGTGCCCGGACCCGCTATCCGTATATTTGTCATAACTTGCCCCTAAAAAGAGTTGTCCTTTGAACAGGAGTGGATAGCGAAAGCAAAGCTGATCAGGTGTCCGGTTCCCCTCCCCGAGACCACGCGGGATCCCGTGCTAGTCAGGATGTTGAAGATCGTGCCTTTGGAGGAATCAAGGGAGGGGACAAGGAAACTACGGCCTCCTCGAAGGAGGCTGTTCGGAAGGGAGGAATCGAGAATTCCTCTCCTCAG
Source organism: Triticum urartu (assembly GCF_056163025.1). Lineage (NCBI taxonomy): Eukaryota > Viridiplantae > Streptophyta > Magnoliopsida > Poales > Poaceae > Triticum > Triticum urartu. Next base: position 718,571 of record NC_141875.1, read on the forward strand.
GGGAAGAAGAGGACCACCTCTGAGAACCCGGAGACGATGGCCTCAAAGCGGGGAAAGAAATCCTTGTCAGAGGGTCCTACACCGAGGGATACCTCGGCCGAATTATGCCCTCAAGGGGATCAGCCCTCCACCGAGCCGTAAGTAGAGAAAAGTTTTTCTTTGAAAGGAATCCTTGTTTTATATCTGAGAAGAGTAACCGAAAAATTACCTTGTAGTTCGGACGTCAGCCCTTCTCAGCAGAGCTCGTCCTCAGGGGATCTTCTTCCGGAGATGATGGAGAGCGGAACGCCTCCTCCTGTCGTACCGCCTAGCGAGGCGGGCGACCCTAAGGTATCGTCGCGGAGGGTTTCTCCGAAGCCGGCAGGGCCGGAAGGTAGCCATATGGCCCCCCAAGGCTCTCCGCATCCGGCCTTCGGAAAAGGCCATAGGACGGGTCCGGCACCGTCCTGTGCATGGTCGGAGGAGCTGAAGGATCTGCTAGGGCGAGCATCAATCTCAGAGGAGCTCCGTGCATTGATGGGCATGGTGATTGAAAGGATTTCGTCCGCGGAAAGCGGATTGCACGAGGCCATCAGAAGTTTACTGACGGGTTTTGAGGTACGCGGAATAACGCACCCTTTTTGACAGTTGTGCATAGATAAGATGCGCCCTGTGTAGATAGTAGCCCCTGAGACTCTGCGCTTTGTCAAGAGTGACGGCGCGCAGAGGATCATAACCCCAGGTCTAAAATGCCGCCTTCGTATGTAGGTGGCGAAGTGTCCGGCATCCAGCCGGACTGATGAGTTTGCCGAGGTAAAGCGGCAACTTGACGAGGCAGATGCCGACATCGTGCTTGTTAACAAGCGGCTTGACGAGGCACAAGGTATGTAATTCCCCCAGTGGCACCTGGTAAGAGGAGCGTTTTATGCCATTATCTTACAGTGGGTGTGCTTGATGTAGATGGTGCTGCTGCCATGGAGAATCTTCGGGCGGAACTTGCCCGAGCCAAGGAGCAAGCCAGAAAAAGTGATGCGGCTGCCGGGAAGGCCATTGAAGAGCTGAAGGCCGAACAGGCTGCTCACTGCCGAAGCAAGAAAGAGATGGCCGAGATGGCCGTGAAGCTGAAGAGCGCTGCTGACCGTTGCAAGCTTCTTGAAAAAGAAGGCCGGGTGGGACAGACCAGTTATGGAGTACGGCAGACACCTATCTGGATTTGGCAGCGAGTGCTGCTGATGCGACCGAGCACTTTCGAGATCAAGAAGATCACGAAGTGGAAAAGATCTTCTGGTCGCAGTTCCACAATACAGAGCGTCCACTGTCAGTAGCCGATCGTCTGGCCGAATGGACTTTAATGCTTGATGCTTTAATGCTTTGGTTGGGTTTTACCTTAATGATCTTTAGTAGTTGCGGATGCTTTCTAGAGTTCCAATCATAAGTGCATATGATCCAAGTAGAGAAAGTATGTTAGCTCATGCCTCTCCCTCATATGAAATTGCAATGATGATTATCGGTCTTGTTAACAATTGCCTAGGACAATTCCGCACACCGATCCACCATTATTCCACACTCACTATTTATATTATTTAGTAATATATTCTAACTTTATCATAACAACACCTACTTTTATATTTTAGCTCTTCGATATTATGCAAAGTTATCCTCTTCATACCCACAAAGTAGTCTTATTTCTCGTTTCTAGTTGGAAGCAAACGTTCGGTGTACGTGGAGTCGTATCAGTGGCAGATAGGACTTGAGAGAATATTGATCTTACCTTTAGCTCCTTGTGGGTTCGACACTCCATACTTATCACTTCCACCTTTGGAAATTGCTACGATGATTCCCTGCACTTGGGGATTATCAGTAGCTGAGACGTTTACATCTGGTCATGTTAGGCTTACCTACGGGATGTGGCCTAGGTGGGGCCCTCATCGCTTCGGGCATGTCACCTTTACTGGGTTGAGCCTACTGAGCCCATCTGCCGACCCACTGGCTAAAGCATGTTCTTGCCTCAGCTAGCGTGTGCATCATATGAAAAAAGTATCAAAAGTGCCTCCTGGAATTCGACCTTTGGGACTCGGCTTGATGCAAATTTATTCCGTAGAGGTCGGTCATTTACATCAACTAGGTGAAACCCCACGCGTTGCTGTGGAGATTTTGTATTGAAGACTGGATGCGATGATCAATATGAAAAATGATGGAAGCAATTTATTTATTGGAACCATGTATGGACTGACGCATATTGTTTAATTATTTGAGGTAGAGCTGGATGTTAGTTTGCAAAGAATGTGACCAAAGTTTTTGACATGGCAAACTCTTAATTTTATAGTAATATTTAGAGAAGCCTAATTATGGAGACCAATTGGAAGCACAACCGACATAATCAGCTCAAAAAACTTTGCAAGGAATTTGATTAAAAAATTTGACATGACCTTTCCTTAATTTTTCTAGCATTTGAACATGTCACAGGAAGATAGTATATATTGAGGACAAAACGTCACAGGAAGATAGTATATATTTGAAACAATTGTAAGGAAAAGTATTGACACGAGTTGGAAGCAAAACTGACATAATCAGCTTAATAAAAGTGCATACAAATCCATAGATTTCACAATTCAGACATATTACATAAACTTAGTCGTAATATGACGACATGCTTAGGATGATCATGAAGTAGTTCTAATGATAGTTTGGAGGTAGTTTTCAATGGAAGGTGGTGCAATCCGTATGTTCTTTTTATGCATCTGGAAGATGCCCTATCCTTGCATGGTTGTTGACGGTGCCCTACATGTTAATAGAACAACATTATTGGTAAGGTTATTGTTGTAGCAAAGGTCCAAAAAACTTTATATAATTTTGTTTCGATATGAGAACTGATAGTACCTATGTGTTTTTATTACTGTTATCCTCTTGTCCTTCATAGTTGTTCATTTTCATATTGTTATCTGCAATGCTGTTTGATTGATGATAGAAAGTTAGATTGTGAATCTCATATTTCTATGTGATATGAGAAGAAGCACGTACTCTTCCTTATGCTTTTTGACAACCTGGAGATGCACTTGTGTATCCTAAAGATGTCCCTGTTGATGTTCCTATTGTTGACTGACATTTAAATAGGAAATATTGTTATCAATGCGTACGCTATTTGTTGACTGGCATGTAAACAGGAAGATGCACTTTTCATAGAACTTCAATGATAAACAGGAAATATTGTTATCAATTAGTACCCCTCTTTGTTGGTGGCTCAATCTTCTGTAAATTCGATGCTTCTTTTTGCTGAAGAGTACCTGCAACCAAAAATCACCATTTGAATTCCATATTGAATGTAAGTTGAATGTTCTTTAGTAGAACTTTAAAAAAAGTATTACCTATTTATGTTTTTGTCGGTGTCCATAGTTGCAGAATGGCAAGGGGGAGGCATACTATTGCCCAAGTGGATTTCTATTAGGCTCCTCGGACCGCGAACAGGAAAAGTTTGGTAAACATTGTGTAGACTGAGGGTGTAACTTCTATTTTGTGATTGATGGAAAACCTCTGGATGCCCTTTGATGACGATGGACTGTTCACCAGTTTTTGCTTGGAGTTGACTCGAAGTATTTAATGGTTTAAATTAAATATTTTACGTAATACAGTTGTAATTAGGAAGGAGTTAATTTCTGAATTGATGAAAATTGTCTAACCTTTATGGAGGGAAGCATTTGTGCATTGTCAACTGGGAAGCTTTTCTTTATGACATAACTTATTGGGAATCTGGATACTAAATCAACCTTCATTCCTATGTAGAACAATCTGGTTTTCCCAATGGCATTATCTAGGGCGGTCACATGTTCCGCGGTTTCAACTTTCATGTTTTGAGAAGCTTAGATGGCATCTCGCTCAACCAGTTCTTCAGCAATTTTAGAGAAAGCAATGGCATCTAAATCTCCTGAGTCATCTCTAAGTGTAATTGGTAGCTCGTACCTAGAGAATTTGATAGTTGTTTATATGGAACATAATATGTAAATGAAGGCAAATGTTCTATGAAAAAAGAGATCGTACAATGGCTTTGGAGATGAATTTGTGCAAAGGCATGTTGGAGTATCTGAATTGTTGTTGTATGCTCTATCACAATGTTTGCATCCTTTGTAGTACCATTTAGTTGAAGGTACAATAGATTTAATTTTTGCAATGGTGTTGTAGGTAGCTCCTTCCTAAGAGTTTGCAAAAAGGGTGCACTGAGAATCTGCTATGGAAGTTCACTGATATACAAATAATAGGGTAGATAAGATGATGTTGACCTAAAAATTTGAGGTGGGCATATCTGATATTTGTTGAAGTGTGTACATTTTCCCTGCTGCTTGAATAGGAGATAAATGCATAACCTGAGGTAGTTGTTGTCGTGGCTGACCTGGTTTGGTAGTTTTTGGAAAAATGTCAGCATGTTAGATTTTGGAAAAAGAAGGTAGTAGTTGCAAGGAGAAAGGAGAATGGCTGACCTGGTTTGGTAGTTTTTAACTTCAGATGTATCCAAGTCAATGTAAAGTTTTGTTGCAGAGGTTGAGGATGCATGCAGGGCACCTATATGTATATATGGTTGTATGTCGTATTAGTTTTGGCTCTTATAGTCATTTTAAGAAAGAATATTTGAGCAGTTGCCTAGAAAGCTCCTAGCTGTGAGACCCGCAAAAATGCCAACTACAATGCCTTCTTGTGATTTTTTGAGTAATGTTTCTTCATCAAATGTTTCACCATGGTGGCCCCAAAGACGTATTTCTTGTGTCTGTTCACTGCATATGTGGAACAAACATTTGTTGACACAAAGTGTATAGGGATGGAAAAGTTTTAACACACTGTAGTAGTAGGAGAAACATACTCTAGGTTTAGAATTTTGATTTTCCTGAGTTTATTTGTAGATGTCTGACTTGCATAATCAAATGGCCCAACGTGGCTAATGACTCCTATTACATCTGGAGAGAGAAACCACATACAAAATTAATTTATGTTTTAATATTAGTATGAAAGAAAAAAAAGGAAATGCAAGTGTTACCTTGAAGTGGTTTTGCAAAAGTATCTTTTTTTGGTAGATTATCAAATGGACAAAAAATGAAGGAAAACTTTGGTATATTTGTTCCTCTGGTTTCAAGTCGGTGAATCTTAGTGTTGTGCTTGAATTGCAACATATAGTTTTGGTGGTGATATATATGGGTTTTGTTTTTTATATCAATAGCTGCAATATCATTGAAGATGTAGACATGTCCTTCTGTGAGTAAGGGGCATAATTGTCTTTGGAATTTTTTGGGTACACTGATCTGCTCCATATTGCCCTGCTATCATATTCGATGAGGATGTGAAAATCAGTAGTACATTTGTGCAATAATATTAGTATTATGTTGGAAATAGAAATAATAATGATGGACTTACATCTTCATCTAAAAGGACACCATCAATGCTGATGAGAGGATCTGCAAACTTGGATTTCATGTTTATTGCATCCCATAGGCGCAAGAGTCGTCCAAATACCTTATAACTCTGTTGACCAAGAGTGATGGTTTTAACGGCTGTAGTGGATTCCATTGATGTAATATTCCTGAAAAGGAAGCAAGTAATTGCATAATAATGATGTATGAAATGGAGAGATAATTATGTAGGGTAAACGCACTTGAATGTAGGAAATTCCTTTATTCAGTTTCATAGTCTATTAATTTGACTAAAAACTTCAACATAGACTACATTATGGGTGCAATTCTCATAAGAAACCGGATTATTTTCGATTAGAAGTCTCAACCCCTTTGGTGAAGTAACTCTGGAAAATGCTACATATAATTGACCATGAGAGAACACTGGAGATGGCAAATAAACTCCAACTCTATTTAAGGTTTTCCCTTGACTCTTGTTTATTGTCATTGCATACGAAAGGCGCATGGGAAACTGGCGCCATCTCAATTTGAAGGGCCACCTTGAGTGAGTTGATGTTGTGACAATGCGTGCGATATATACTTTTGAACCTGTAGCCTTCCCTGTTATGATTTCACCTTCAATCACACGATTTGTCAATTGGGTCACAATCAGCCTAGTACCATTACAAAGTCCCCTTGATGGATCAAGATTGCACAAAAGCATAATTGGAACACCAATCTTCAAGTGCAACTTACGGTCAGGAAGTCCGGGCATCGGAATTGTGTTTAGAAACTCTGTTGGGTATAATGCTTCAAGAGTGGAATGATTAGCAGTGCTATCGTCAATTGAATCGGAACTATAGAAAGATATTTCAGACGTTGTTAGCTGAGAAATCATTCTGGTATTTATATCTGAAACCACCTCATTTGTAGGTGTTAAAATTGCACGTTGAAACAAATATGATAAAATATTTGCTGGCTCAGAACCTAAGTCATAGACAAATGATATCAATCCATCAAGGTTCCTACAATTTTACGATAGAAGCAAAGACTCTGGAATCTCTATAAATGAGTTACTAGAATCATTTGGGACAGAAACAATAGGTTCTATTCCATTGCCCACCCTAAGAAGCCATTCAGCAAAATTACTTAGCTCCTCTCTGTGTGAGGTGGAGAGATTTCCTGACTTCAGCCTCATATTTTCAGTTAACACGAGAAGCTTACATTGTCTCCATAAATAAGAATTAACAATGCAGGACCTCAGAATTTGGGGTTTTGTTGAATTCTGTATTACTGGAAGTGTTTGTCGAAAATCTCCACCAAGCACAACATTTATACCACCAAATTGCTTATTTTCTGCATTTTGCCTTGTTTCTCATAATATATCTCTAAGTGTACGGTCCAATGCTTCAAAACAATATCCATGATTAACAGGGGCCTCATCCCATACAATAAGAGAAGTTTTCTGGATAAGTTCTGCGAAGTGTGTAATTTTATTTATACTACACATGGAACTCTGAGAAATGTCTAATGGAATTTTAAAACAGGAATGGGGTTCAACCCCCTGGTAGCAGTAGGGCAGCAATTCCCGATGATGTAACTGCTAATGCAATTTTCCCTTTGCTTCTTACAGAATTAAGCAAAGTAGTCCATAAGAAAGTTTTTCCAGTTCCTTCATATCCATAAACAAAAAATGTTTGACCTTCACCATTCATCACAGAATTGTAAATAGCATCAAAAACATCTTTCTGGTTGTTCAGCATTGAAAGATTGTCATTTAAAGTGGCAGTCATAGCAGGCACATCATAATTGAGCTCATCTAGTAGTAGCCTATTTTGTCCAGAAATATTAGCAATTTCATCAGGTAGCGGCAAATTAAAGTGGGATAAACAATATCCTGCATCTCTTAGCAAATTATCCAATTCATTCAAAAGATAAGATGAAATATATATATCGGCTAAGGGATTGCTAGCTTGACCACGGTTCTGATTCAATTGATGGGCTGCATCTTCAGACATTTTTGACGTGTGGTCATCAAAAAGTTTTCTAGGATTTGTTACCTCACAAAAGAGCAAAATTGTGACAAACAGTTAGAGTAACTGGTAAGGCATGGCCCATTGAGTGGCATCTTTTAAGGCATTGGACCATTCTTCATCATCACCAAGGAGACCTAAAGCCTCACATGCAGCACAAAATGTAGGATATTCATGGCCATTTATAGTTCTAATTTGAGCGAAGGAGGTTGGACCTTTGACAATGTTGAGCAACAAACGTAGATAGTGAAGGTCCCCTTGGGAAGGGTTGACATAAGCAATTCTGCCAATTCTTCTAGAACCACGACGATAATCCCAGTATTTGCCATTTGAGTTGGAGTGCCATGTAAAATATTCAGGAAATTCTATGTAGGTATATTGTTTAGCCAGAGGGTGTTGCATATTAGCTTCTAACCATGCAGTCAACTTAGTTGTCATATTCCTAGGATTTTCAATCACTTCTTGAAGGTCATCATCTTATGAGTAAATTACATTATTCTCAAATGGAAGATGAACTGGAAGTCTTTCTACGGAAGGGTCTGCATAGTGAATATCATACTCTAGCAAGCGCCAAGCAGCCTCATTTGGTGTGATACAACAACATTCTAGATAATTTTCTATTTCATTGACTACTTCACTTGATGAATTGGATGATCCAGAATTTGTATGGATTTTAGTTCTGCCAAAATCAAATCCTTTTGTGACATACTTGAAAAGATACTTGTGCATGCCATCATGATTAACCTTCTCTACATTTATGTGAGCTTGATATTTAACTACCAAGTCCACATTGTGAGGAACAACAAATCTGTTATCAATGTCAACTCCATTTTTGTTGACAATTATTCCATTGTTTGGCTGAGCATATTGTGTGAGACCATTCTCCAATATAGTTGTTTGCTCACAGAAATCTTTAGGATATAATTTTGTGCATTTTCCTTCAAACATACAGGGAGATTTAGTATTTAGATTTCCATAGGGCCTGTGTATCATGAATGAAGATACACCATCATAACCTATTGGATCAGTTTCAGGATCTGGCAACTAAGCTGAAATAAGAAAGTCTATCTTTTTCGCATCTAGGGGCCGGGTTCATCTTTGGATAACCATATGATGATATGGACATGAGGGAGTCCACGTTTCTGAAATTCAATGGTGCAGATGACTACAAAAGATAGGCATGTTATTTACGTAAAGGAAATGTTGGATTCATGCAACATTAAATCAATTAATGATGTGGGGGAGACAAATTACCTGCATTCGTTGGTCTAAAGAATTGTTTCTTTTTAATATCATCCATTAGCATATTTAGCTTCATTTTGAATACCCTATTGACAATATCTGGACGGTCAGAAGGTTGTTGCCCTGGAATGGATGATAGAGCCTCTACTATCTCAGGCCAAGCTGCATTTGAAGTGAATGTGACAAAGAGATCTGGGCAGCCATATTTCCTACATATAGAGATGGAATCTTGATAATTTTGGTACATATATCGCGGGCCTCCGGTGAATGAAGATGGTAATATAATCCTTTGACCAACTGAAGAACCGGATGCATTACCTCTTGAGACAGAATTGGCCAAGTCATTTTATGGTGCTGATCTATAACTTTTCTGAAATCCGGGCTTGCGATAGAATGCAATACGATACTCCTCAACACAGCAATAACCATCCACTTCATAAGCTTGTGTCAATCTTTTACCTCTCAATGGCGTGTTGAAATCACATGGTCTATCATGTAATCTATTTGCATAGTACTCTAGCATAGTTACTTTCTGATGGCTTATAGATTGACTTTGTGGCGAGATGCGGTACATGAGGTCATCATGGTAACCATCCTCTCTATATGGAAATAATAGAGGATACTGCATAGCCATAAACTTGCAATGTTTTTCATTGATTTGTTGTAATCCTGATGAACGGTTATCTATTATAATGTCCCGCCAAACATCAGTTGACCCAATATCACCAACAACCAACCCTACAACCTCAGATGCGACCGGAGCACTATGGATGTCTCCATGTGCGTCAGGTTTGCCATATAATCTGATAAAGAACCGATCAGGAGCATCTGCATTCAATCTTTCCCGTGCTGTTCTAAATAGTTTCACTATGGGATTATGGGTGTTAAGCATCGATATAAGGGACTGGACAATATCTTGATTAGCATTGAAAGAAGGCCGGGCAGACGAAGACCGAGATGATGAAGGCCGAGAAGATGCAGTAATATTTATGCGGTTTCTAACCTCATGCTCTGTATCATAGATGTACAATTGTGCATATTCTGGTCGACGATTCTCAGGTTGAATTAGAGAACCGATATGATGGCAGACTTGACCACTAATCTTGAAAACATAGGGTGCTCGGACATCATTTATGGATTCAATAACTTTAGCACCCATTGAAGTCATCGCAAACATGGTATTATACTACCAGATATGATCAAAAAAGTGGTTTGAAGTTGCAGTGTTCTGTGAGGTTAATAAATCCAATAGAGGCTGGGGAGGAGGATCATATGGTTTCAACAAGATTTTCCCTCCTTTACAACACAAATTATATGTTGGATCAGAAGTATGTCTCTCTGGGATACGCTCTTCATACCAAAACAAAGAACCACAATGTTTGTATGAATGTGTGGGCCCCCAAGGTTTAAGGGTTGAAAGATAGTTCCTGAAAGATAGGCCATGTATATTTTTCTCAATTTGTACAAAAAAGAGACTTCAATCAGCAATACACTAATTGGTAAATAATAAGAGCTTACGATTATGGATTAATGCCAAATTTGGTGTTTGGGAAGCTGACGTAGAGGACTCTCCGGTTAATCGTCGGCGTACTGAACATTCATCTGTAGATGTTTTTGCTAGTTGATATGAAGCATAGGTTGATGGAAACATGTATAAGGAACAAAAATATCCTAACTAACCTCTATTTCTAAGTTGTGTACGTCGGCGGCGGTTATCAGAAGGAGCAGATTGGTTTATTTCAGGTATGACAATTGGTTATGACTGACGACGGGGCGCCCACGACCGCGTTGGACTGAATGGCTACCACGATTTGTAGAAGAATTTGCGGTGCTATCCATCTTTGCAAAGCATGTGGGCAAAATTGACTTAAATGGAAGCAGATTGTAGCCTATATGATTGAAGAAATATATCACACAAAACAATCCAGGGTAGGAAATTCATACGGTATCTAATATGCATGGAACAATATGGATGGTGCATATGTTCGCATACCAATGGAAGAAGCAGGAGACCGCTGCAAAAATGAATTGAAGCCAATCCGAGGAGCAAGAGACCTACTAAGCAGAAGTTGAAGAACCTTTCGATCCAGAGAGCAATCTGCAAAAAAATTAAACATAAGTTCAGGGATAGGAGAAATCCAGGGTGACTGAAAACAGGCAGCATGCTGCAGGAAAATAACTACAATGTACTGATAAAATAGAAATAAACAAATAAATTAGTAAAATGATGATATTGGCTTTTGTACTATGTCCATCCTAAATTAGAAACATGTGCATGTCGCACTGCTAACCAATTTGTGTAAGCATGTATCATAATCAAATAGCAATTTTATGAAATAGGAATCTGAAAGAAATGCAAGGGGCAAGCGACCTGTGATGTAATGTGGCCAATCCGAGCAGCAAAAAACCTACACGCTCAGCATCCTTTCATCCCTATTCCCTAGCACAACCTGAGAAATTGGAAAGCATAATCTTGTGAGGATAGAAATCTTCAGAGAGGGCTGAAAAGAGGGAGTGTGCACCTAGTAGGGCTGAAGTTGGTTCCCAGACGTGGATGTGAGCAGAGTGTGTATCCTGAACGATAGATGCCCATGGGCTTGGAGCGGGCCTTTTAGTGTTCAAATGGTAAAGTCTACGCCCAACCCAGAAAACAGAGTCGGAGGCCAGCAGCGAGCGTGGGTGAAGGACGAAACAGTACGTAACTTAGCGGTGGCAGCTCCTAGTTAATATGACCGACTTCCAGGATCGTGTTAGCCAAAGTCTATCTACCAGTACGCTTCAAGAATTATCAAGGCCTCGTCAACCTTGCAGAATACAACACGCTCACATGTGCCCCGACTAGAAGCTGTCGAGTTCAAAGAAGAATACAGGCTGGCTCAAGTTATTGGAGGCCTCGCACCATTAGTCTGGTCCATGGGCCCTTAAGAAGAGGGGATCTGTAAGAATTGGCGACCAAGGCAAGGAAGAAGGCATCCAAGGAGGACTCCACCACGGACTTAGCTGACTAGGACTTCTATATACCTTGGTAATAGGCATGCCTACCATCAATATGTCAATATACCCCTTGTACTTTGTACACCCCTTGACATCAATGCAACACGAGAACGAGAAGGGGTTTATATCAAGGGGTCTATCAGTTCTACCACGCATGTGGGCCGGCAAATAGCACATATACACGTACATACTGAGTTATGTGTGTTTTGTAGACTACTTTGATATTCACCATTTTTCCTGGCATCACAGTAGCAAGCCTCATCAACTGCCAGATTTACATTATTAAAACAAATCACCAAAATTAAAACATTCAAGATCGAGAAATATATTTCTTGCTCCGGATCGACTTCATTATCAATAATCATGAAAATAATAATACAAAAGAGCAATAAAGATATACATGTGATTCGCGTGATTTGCTTCAATGACGCAAATCTGGCGCATTATGATCTATTAAAAAATATTTTTCTTTGATTTGCTTTAATGGTGCGGATGAAGCGCGTGATGAAAGAGATGATTCTAATACCAATGTCCAATCGAGTCAAGTGGTGAAAACCACTAATGTACGAATGTACAATACCATGACCCTAGTGGCCTAGTATGAAATCCATTTAACTATGTGTATACAAAACTAAACCTGTAATTGTTTAGATTAATTTTTAATTGCGTGATGGGCAAACCAAGATTAATTGTAGATTTGAGATTGAAAAGAAGTGGTGACACCGGCATGATCATATTTCACTAAAATATCCTAGCATTAATGGTACACAATTTTCCAAGGGTGTGAATCCTATATATATATATAGACCATTCCCACGAGGTGTGGTCACAAACAACTTGTGAATATATCCCATGATATGGGTCAAACCAAGTTGAGTTTCATTCTCCTCGCCATTGCTAGTTTCACGATCGTCGTGACAGCGATAGCACAAGAGACACCTTCATCGCATCTTCTGCCTACTTCCTTCAAATGAAGAGCAATATTCCTCGCATCCGAGAGAGGTGTAGGTCCAACCAATGGGAACGTCGAGCATAGCCATTCTCCTATCCGTGAGGTCGGTAACTCAACTGTAGCCCTCACCCAACCAAGAATCTTATGTCAGACCTGCCTGGAGAATGAGCAACCTGCGAGATATGTTGCATGGTTTTTGGTTCTTGATCGCAGAAGGCACATGTCGCCTCATGGGGTAGGCCTTGGCGGGCAAAGCGTTCCACCATCCAACATCGGTCCTGCATGGCAAGCCAGAGGAAGATTTCAACGCGAAGAGTGGCCCATGGCCTCCACGTAATCTTCCAATGGGTGGTCCTAGCACCCCGTGGATATCCTGCACCTTGGAACGTAGGTGAAGGCCATCTTGGACAGTATGTATCTTGTGATGACGTCAAGAGGTGACCGCGAAGATGAGAGGGGCGATCTCGGCCATGGATCTACCATTGATCCAACGGTCGGTCCAGATTTTGCATTTGTCATCGATAGCCAAGGTCACATGTCGTAGAATCCTTGAAGATGGCGCGAAAATGGCTCTGAGACACGACAAGGGCCTGACTGAACTCTTGCCTGCTCATGTCCTACACGACAAGGGCATCAACAAGAGTGGAGAACACTACACATCGAGCATAATAAGAGTACTAAACATGGACAGTATGAACGAGCACTACGTATGGACAGTATGAACAAACACTACACATGTACTGACAGATCATCTAGTTCAACACAACAGCTCAAATCATACCAAGGAGTTCAACAAACTAAAACAGATACTTCCATACTTGCATACAACCAATCCATCACCACAAGCTATCAATTCTTCCGGGCAAGAAAACAACTCCTAGCTAGCATGCTACAAATCCATCACCACTAGCTACCAGAACATCACATTCTCACGGATCAGCAGTGTACAATGCCATAAGATGGTCACAGATTTAACCCTATCACATGCTCACAGATAGGTAGAACGAGTACATAGAAGGGGGTCATTGAACTTACATACACATTCAGTGCAGTTCGAAGGAGAGGCGCCAAACAGGCCGGAGAAGAGGAAGACTCGAATCGCCGACGGCGTCAACCGATGGCTGGAGAAAGAGCGCCGCTTACCTGGTCCTCGGTGTCCATCCGCGCGAGAGGGAGAGCTCGAAAGGGGAGGCATGGTGGAGGGTGCTTGAGCGGTAAGGTGAGGCTGGCATATGGGGGCACCGATTCGGTGGGTTGTGACGACAATTCCTCCTTTCACTTTTTCAGATAACTAGTAGTAGAAAGGGGAAAAACCTAGGAAGGAAATGGAAGGGCATTATTGATGGGTGATATGTATGTGTCCATAAGTCCATTTGTGGATAATATGCATGTATGGTATATCACTTTGAGCAGCAGCATGCATGCATGCAGATGGAGCCCGTTTGGCCTCCTTGTAGCTTCACGGGTGGGGCCACATCTTAGCCATGTGAGTATGCATCACAGGTCCACAGCCAGCGGATTAAGAACAATTGGGTACGCATACTCGTACAGTCGTACTGGTACAGCATGTACTTAGGTACAAAGAGAGTGGGAGAGAGAGAGGGAATCAACGAGGATCGAGGTTAGTTAAGACTTAAGACTAGTGCTGCAGATACAATTAGATACTTTGTGGTGCAACTTGCAGCCGCTGGGTGGGGTCAAATCAGCGGATTATACAATACTCCTAATTGGGATCAATGGATTGATGATGAGACGAGATTCTACTTGACAGCAAATCAAACTAATTAAGAGCTGCTGGTGGCCCAAATCTGTACAATGCATGTGCATGCGCGCTGCTTTGCCGGTGGGACCCGGCCGACCCCGGGGTGGACAGACACTGCGTGGTGGGCCTGCTTATGCTCTGCTCTATACTACTGTACTACTATTCTCCTCTTGTCGGTGAGAGATGTTAGGACGGCCGTACACGCTCTAACAGAGAGAAGAAAGAAGCCGCCGCCTCCTCCTCCAAACAAAAGCTATGGTTCCCGCCTCTTGCCGGTGCCGCCGCAGGCCCGCCTCGTCTCCGGTGGCTTTAGAGCCATGGGGTGCAGTGGATTCTGGCAAGGGCCTGCGGGAGGCCTCCGTTTCTAATCGTTTTTTTCGATTTAGTTAGGTTTGTATCCTGCTCAGGAAGGCCAGACGGGGACGATTTTCTGAAGATGCAATAAAAGTCTCCACACCTAGCTACCCTTCCTGCGGTGCGTCTAGCATCGTTGGTGGACGTGTGAAGGTGTGTCTTTGGCGGATCTATCTTTGATGGATTTGTTCGGATCTCGTCATTGTTCGTTTACGTTCGTGTGTTTTCGGTTTGAATCCTTTCGATCGACGTTATTCTTCATCGCCGGCAGTTGCTATTCTGGTGCACTAGTCCTATGGGGCTGTACCACAACAACTTCCCGATTGTCTACTATAACAAATTGTGCTTGACTCCGGCGATGGAGGGGCGATGACGACGGCGCGCCTTCCGCTCGTTTCAATGCTTATAGTTGTCACTAGGTGGTCTACGAATATGTATGTAATTTTTATTATTTCTGGTGTTCGTTGTACTGACATAATTGAAAATGAGTAGATCAGAAGTTTTCCCGCAAAAGAAAACAAAGAGAAGAAAGCGGGTTAATTTGTACGAGGGCCATGGCTTTCTCTTCGAGCCGGTTTTTGGCTTAGTAGTGTGTGTAGTTAATTCGGCTCTTATATTGTATGTGGATGCGTCCGGACGTGCCTACGAATCGTGATTTGTCACCCCTTATTTTACTGCCTCCACAGCCGGCCCCTCACATATCTGAACCCTTATATATCATGCAGCTCATGCAATGTAAACTACTATAAACCTACGTAGACCAACAAAAGACATAGTTCAGACATAATCGACATAATTCACATCCTAGCAGTCATTGGACAACCAAAAATAATCTTCATCAACAGACTATACTAAACATAAAAACATTAGATTAAACAAAGAGACAAAAAAGGGCAGAGGAAATCACCATTTCCTGGCAAGTCGGGCCGCCTTTGCCTTGCCCCCATGCCTCTGTTGTTGCCTCACTCTCCGACTGCTTGATGGCGAGTCGGAGCGCTTTGGCGTTTTTACGTCGGAGCGCGTTCTCCGGATCCACTGGCGCGCGGCCAACACCTCCTTCGCTGCCGCTCGTTGCGGGCAGACCATGCCTTGGATTCGTGTGTCCTCATCCGTGGCGGTGCTGGCAAGGGCACGAGTACCTACCGGTGGTCGGGGATGCCCTCCGGAGTTGGTAGAGCATGTGGAGAGGGGTGGCATACCTACAGGGGCGCGGAACTGCCAGAGCTGGTAGAGCATGCGGAGAGGGCGCGACATACCTGCAGGGGCACGGAATGGCCGAAGCCAGGCGCTAGATGGGAGGAGGCAAAGATGTCACCCACACCGCTGCTGCCTCGGTCCAGCCGTGACCCCGCAGTGTCATCTCCTCGACATTGCCAAGCTCTTTTTGCTCGTCCGGATGTGGGATATATATGGCGGGATCAGCCACTTGGGACAGTGCTACTGCCATCCCTCGCCATAGATCAGAAGGAGATGGGACGAGGAGAGGAGGAGAGGGAGATAATGTTTCGTCTGAATGTGGGATATATGTGGGATCCGGGTTGGCCAGGATGGGCAGGTCCAATGTGACGGACACGCCAAGGCGCGTCCGGGCCTCCCCAAACCCGCACCAGATTTAGGCTGGTTTTGAGCGGTGACGTTCAGCTCAGACGCCCATGGTCAGTTTGGAAAGCCCAATAAGATCATGTTTTTGTGACCGGACAGACTGTCCCGTGGTTTTGAGAAGGCGAGTGTAGATGCTCTTAGGCTCCTGTTTTGGGGCGCTTTGGTTATGAAGGTGGAGGTGAAGTTGGAGGTGAATCTATTTCAAAACACAACACCCAGCTCTCTCTCAGGAAAGGGAAAAGGGAGAGTACATGATTAATAATTAGCTAAACGTGTTTTTCGACGGCAGGGGACACATATCGCGATCGCATCTCCTGCACATCCCCACCGTCATGTGGCATGTGCCCCATTTGTCCATCATCCCTCCAACCAATCACATGCGAGGTGCAATCATGCATGCAACATGTCGCATTGCTATTGGCTTTTTTCTGAATAAAGGAATGATATCTTTGCTAGTATTATTATTGCACGAAAAGATCGGACCAAGATCATGAGTGACACCTGTAGATTAGCTACACCGCTCCAGTGAACCATTCCATGTGACACGGAGATTGAATCGCTTAGCCAGCATCACGGCGCTATTTGTTCAATCAAAATGCTTCGGTGATATTTGTAGTTTGTTCATGTGCCATCTTCGTACTTGTTAAAAGGAATCTTATCATAGTAAACGGAGGGAGTAGCATTTTTTGTTCTTCCTTTCTGAACAGAAGGGAACACCTTCGACATGCGCACCGACAGATGCACACAGTCATTTCGTAGCTAGCGAGTAGCGAGCCTGACAGGCATCTATATTCTACATATGATTTCTACTGCGTATGAACGTGGCCGATTTTGTTCTTTCGAGTAGTCCATCGGCCGACCATGGCATGTTCATTGAGGTGTACGCACGCAATTTTTTTTTGAAACTATGATGATTTTTATAGCAAATTCGAAAACTATACACCCTACTGCAGAAAAATCAAAAGTATCACCCTGTCGGCCTCCTGTTGGCCGAAGAGGGACTTTTCGGCCAACCGCTGGCCAAAAAGGACTTTTCGGCCAACAGTTGTCCAAAGAGTCCCTTTTCGGCCAACACCGGCTCTACTGTTTTAGAAAATTCATATCAATTAGGATTTTTATATTTTAATTTGATTCTTTTTGCATTAGATTAGAAATTTTATGAAGTTTTTGTAGATATCAAGTTTGACTAGATTTGAAAGTTTGAATTTGAATTTTTATGAATTTTCTCAAACCACTAGATTGCCTATAATTTGAGCTAGGAGTATTTTTTTAGATGGTTCTTTTTGCTACTGGTTCTTTGTAACTTTGTTTATCAGTAGTAATTAATTGATGAATTTTAGGATTATTTAAAATTAGTTTTTCACGAAAACGGTTCTATTTTAGTGTTTTATAGGTTTTGTGCTATTTCTTTTAATTTTAATTGCTTTAAATTGTTTTCTTTATTTTTTGACATATTCTTTTAGTTTCTGTTAAGTTATTAGTAGATATTTTATTTGTAGTATTTTTTTATTTTATTTCTTTTATCCTCCATTTTCTTTCCCGTCGTTCTTTCCCTTCATTTTCTCCCGCTATTTTATTTGCCGCCATTTTCTCCCGCCATTCTTTGCCACCATTCTCTCTCGCCATTCTTTGCCTCCATTTTCTCCTGCCATTTTCTTTCCCGTTATTTTATTTGCCGCCATTCTCTCCCTCCATTTTCTCCCGCCATTTTATTTCCTGTCATTCTCTCCCGCCATTTTCTTTCCCACCATTCTCTCCCGCCATCTTCTTTCCCGCCATCTTCTTTCTCGCCATATTCACTTCTCAACTTATAAAACGAGCCTCAGGTTGTCCACGACCGTAGATAACGTCGTCTAACACGGTCTGTGTCTCCTGCGTAGGTGCTGCTGGTAGAGTGTGAAACACTGTCTGAGAGAAATCATAAGTGTTTACAGCTTCATCGTCATCATCAAAGAGTGTTTCACACTTATGACTTCTCTCACATAGTGTTTCACACTCCACATGAAGGCATCATAGTCATCCTCCGTCGATGCAGCTCTCCTTAGTGTAGCGGGAGAGAATGGCGGGAAAGAAAATGGCGGGAGAAAATGGCGGCAAAGAAGATGGCGGGAAAGAAAATGGATGGAAAAAGATTGCGGAAAAGTATTTTTTTCATGTATAAAACGGCAATGGTTGTACAGGATTTATAAGGGACTTTTAAATATAAACTCCGATTTAGCTCAAAACAAGTTTTCTAGTAGGATAAAAGAAATAAAATACAAAAAAATACTACAAATAAAGTAGCTACTGATAACTAAACAGAAACAAAAAGAATATGTCAAAAAAACTAAAGAAAACAATTTAAAGCAATTAAAATTAAAAGAAATTGCATAAAACCTATAAAACACTAAAACAGAACTGTTTTCATAAAAACCTAATTTTAAATAATTATAAAATTCACCAATTAATTACTACTGATAAACAAAGTCACAAAGAACCAGTAGCAAAAAGAATCATCTGAAAAAATACTCCTAAAAAAATCATAGTTTCAAAAAGAATCATATAGCTCAAATTATAGGCAATCTAGTTATTTGAGCAAATTCATGAAATTTCAAATTCAAACTTTCAAATCTAGTCAAACTTGATATCTACAGAAACTTCATAAAATTTCTAATCTAATGCAAAAATAATCAAATTAAAATACTAAAAATCCTAATTGATATGAAATTTCTAAAACAGTAGAGCAGGTGTTGGCCGAAGAGGGACTCTTTGGCCAACTGTTGGCCAAACAGTCCTTTTTGGCCAACGGTTGGCCGAAAAGTCTCTTTTCGGCAGGGTGATACTTTTGATTTTTCTGCATTAGGGTGTATAGTTTCCGAATTTGCTATAAAAATCATCATAGTTTCAAAAAAAAAAAATCTACGCACGCACCCTGTTTTCTGTAGATGAATATAAAGATGCGTGCTTTCTTCAAGACATGTTTCGGCAGGCTCTCGTGGCTGCATGTTTCTTCAAGACACGCATGTTGAACGTAGTATCTTCATGCAATGCAAGCAGAATTAGCATGTTGAACGGATCTGTCACGCTGCTGCATGTTACGTGTCCATCTCGTTGTCCCTTTCCTTAATTGACAGGATCAAGTTACTGTCTCTTCGGCTGGCCTGGACGACGATGCATTCGGCCTCTATAACTCGTGGATGGGGATGACGATGCATTCGGCCTCCCTCTCTTCTCACATCTCACCAAAAAAAAAAGATGCAATGAAGATGAAGCAATGGCTCACTGCAAACTGAAAGGGGATCAAAATATTTATTCCGTTGCCGGACTTGGACCCGGTTCTCTCGGGTGAGAGCCGAGTATCCTAACCACCTAGACTACGATGGATTTGTGTGCTGTTTAGAATGAGAAGTTAGTTAGACAAATGTTGTTGGGACAGTTCACTGTGACGCCAACCACAACACCTTAGGCTCAGTCTGCAGTTCATGTGCCATACTGAAATCTAGTTAATTACCGTTCAAAAAAACTAATCTAGTTAATTACCAAGGAAATCATGGCGCTATTTTTTAGTGAGACAATACAAAATAATAAATCTGCCCACACAGTTAACCGCGCCTCTGCAGTTATCCATCTGAAAGAATTACGTCTAGCTAAAAAGTTAGTTTGCAAGCACGAGACACTGTTGAGGTAATAATTAGATCATCAGTAGTTAACCGCGCCTCTGCACATGTCAATGGTTAACTGTCATATCATCAAGAGCACAACTCTGTTTTCCTTTTCAAGGCATACAAGGATGTCGTGCACTCATCCTTGACAGTCTTCATGGACAACTTAGCCATACAAGGCATAGAAGAAAATCCAGCATCGCATGCGTTGATGTCTAGCTGGAGTGAAGGTTCTGGGCATGTCGCAGAGCATAGACCGCCATCTTGGCTCAGCTCCCCAACAAGGGGGCAATAGCCTGCAGAATTAGCCATGATATCATTTATGTGCTTCCATTGGCGATGAGTGACCCTAGAACTTGGTGGTGGGCGCAGGTTGCAACATTGACAACACCCGTACCAGCAACAAGAATTTCTCCGGCCTTAGTCGGTTGCATTAGCGTGCACCCTAAAATTCTTGATGCCTCCAAAGCCTACATGACCCATGACCAATGACATGTGTCTCAACTTTTTTCTATTTTTACGAAAGTGCAGCTATATATATCTACGCCATGTTTGGTCAGCGCGCCATAAGCTAAGGTCTGCACACGTGTATCTTGTGTGCTAGCTTCATAGGGTTCTAATGAGAGAAACAAGAGAAGCAAGCGGGGATATATATTGAGTCAAATATGAGTGTGATATTGCTTGTGAGAAAAAGAAAGCCATGAACAATTATAGCTCTCATTACTTTCTCCCGCTACAGAATACCTATCCACTTTCCGAGTATTATTAGAGAATGTGAGAAGGGGGGAAATGAAGTGGCCTCTTTTCATTGGTATGTCCTAGAAAGAGGACCGAGAAATTATGATAGTGGGTAGTGTTGAGTTTGTATCGAATAATAAATAAACGCACAAACTTAATGGATGGCAAACTGATTACTACATGCCCTCCTTCCGTGAAAATACATTGACTTCAAAGACAAGAACAAAATAATTAGTTGATGAATTGACATTGTGGATCATTAATTCAATTTTATGGCTCCTGTGCATCACCATGGTGCAGAGGAGCACCCCCTCTTTGGATGACAAAATCAATCTTACAATCAGTGGCGGAGCTAGGATTTGACAGCAGGGTGGTCCACCTCTAAAAAATTGACAACAACAAAAAATCATGTGAATGAGGTAACTAATTTACCAATAGCACGCACAATTAGATCAATAAGTTCTCAATTAAGTGCCAGTTTTGCATAAAAGATGTTACATAGCACATACCTTGAGAAGTTCAAAGAAGCATATCTCCAAAAAAGAGAAGCAATGTCTCCAGTCCTCTCATTCCTCAATAACTCTACAACAATAATTTGCATTTTTTTCAGTTCATAATCAGTAAACTTAAATTTGTATCATGTAGACAATTTGCATGTTAATAACACAAAATTTAGATTATAGCTTCGAGGTCCAATATATCAAGATATTTCAATTGTGCAACTTTCTTTCAGCAGTGCCATGGACAAGCGAAAGGAAAACATATTGTTGTTTTCATCATCTAAATACAGTACATCCAAACCTTCCTGCAACTCCAACTTAAATTTGTACCATGTAGAATTAGCTGTGGCTCCGGTAGAAGGATGGGAAGTGCAGGAGCAGACCTAGGTCACTAAGACCGCGGGAGGAACCGGGGAAGACGAAGGCACACTACTCGCCGGGCGGTGCTCTGCCGGAGCCGAGGAAGACCGGTGCGGGAGCTCGATTCACTACGGCACTGTGTTGAATCGTCCATGGAAAGCGTCAGAGAGACGAAGAGCTCGTTGGGCGGGGCGGGGCGAGGCTGGACGTGGCGGCTCCTGGCGCTGGCTGGAGGGGCCGGCGACGGCTACGAGAAACGGCGACTCGGCGAGGCAAGTTGTTCGCGGCTGGAGGCGGATCGGAATGCGTAGAGGTAGATAAGAGTCTCGACTCTGGGACCAGGTTGGGCTCCTGACAACCATCCAGTGTTAGTATGCTATTGCTGGGCCTTTTTTTCCTACAGCCCATGATCAAATATCCTGTCATATACAGCCCGACCCAAAGTTCCAGGGTGGGCCGCAGCCCACCCTGGACACCCTGTAGCTCCGCCCCTGCTTACAATGTTTGCGCATGTATGCATCAAAACAACTATTTCATTTCATTTTTGGTTTGCCTGCTAACTCCTCTGAATGTAGGGCATGTTTGGTTGATGTCTTGGCCATCTCACCTCCTCCAAGCAGCAATCTGGGGCTTCCGATTTGAGGGTTGCATGTTGCTGACTTGGTGTGAGCCCCCAGTCCCATAACTCGTCTTTTGCTAGCTTGGGATATGATGACCCTGCAAGAATCCTCGCCCTCCCCGAGCAGTTTTGTGGAACATGACTAGACTAGCAAACTCTTGGTTTGGGTGATATCAATGGAGTCAACTCACAAGGGTCTCTCACAACTGCACCACAAGTAAATTATGCCAGCCACTCTTCTAGGCCCTACTTACTTGTGGCATGCTTTGCCGATTGCACGCCACCGGTAAGGTCTTTAGTAGTGGCTTGTTCCTTTTGTTCACATGCCACTAGTGTGTGGTGACGATGTCATACACTAGGGGTGGCTCACTCAGGAGAGCCTGGCCTCAGCATTGACTAGGCCCAAGAAGGTGCAAGTTTGGGCCAAAACCCTAAAGAGGGTGCTGGAGGCCTTCTTGGAAACGAGAAGTTTTCCCATGTTCACAATGTGGGTTTTAACCCCTGAAATGGGCTGACGTGGGTGCAAAATCCTTATGTATACTTGTGGCGTTGCTGACATTATCCACACCATCAGTAATGCCTTAACCACGCGGGGATTAAGAAGATAAAAGAATTGTATATGATGGGGAGAGGTATTGAGGAACTCAGATAATATTGCGAGATTATGGAAGGACAATATTGTTGGAACTAATCATTTTTGTGAGAATTTTTTTATGACTTTTTATCCTTGCTTGGAGTAAGATTATACTATTGATAAGCTCGATCCCCCTCAATCCCGTTCCATCTTTTAGGAGGAGGTTGTCCCCTGAGTTACTTGAACAATGGGAAAAGATGAAAAATGGTATGACGTTGATTCCCTTAACAGAAGGGAACACCTCCGGTCTCTGCGACGACTGATGCGCACAACCATTTCATAGCTAGCATGCTAACTAACGAATGTTGAATTTGTTGCATGCCTACATTGGTCTCAAAAGTCAAGCGTGAAGCAGGTCATTCATTGATAAAAATTCTGGACCAGTAATTCAAACCCATGTTCCCTTGTGTGCTAAACCCCTAGATGTGTGTATGCAACACAGGGTGTATCGGTGTATATAATTGTACCCAAACAATCTAGCCATACATACATCGCCGTCGGGCTGGAGCTAAGAGTGTCGGGCATACCATTGTTATCTTGGCACGATTCCTCTAGAAGAGTGCTCGGTCTCTTGCATTATCCCGTCGCTTGGAATTCTCGATGACTTCCAAGCATACATTACTCATGACCAATGACATATTTGCCATCCCTTTTTTTCTCTGTGTTTGTAAGTACAACTATATGTTTTTGAGGGGTAGTACAACTATATATGCCTACGACTTATATAGTTGGTGGGCTTACCATGAGATAAGGTCTCCACACGGGTTTGTTGTGCTTCAGCTTCTGAAACAAATGTGATACATATATATTGTGTCAGATACAAGTGCGACCTTGATCGAGTGAGAAAAAGCTTTTCAACATCCATAACTCTCATTATTGTCAGCGCACCTACACGATGTGGAAGTAATCTTGGAGCATTAAGGAGGGGAGACATGAAGTGGTCGCGAGTGGTGCTTGTATATACTTGCAAGATTACCAAGAATTTATTTTGGTGGGTATGTGTTGAATATGGTCATAATCTCGCAATTGGTCCTCACTGAAGGGTGTGAATAGCCAGAAATTATTTCAAATTTTGATCTATCAAAAATCACTTTACTTTAAATCTGGCACAATTGTTCAGGGATAATTTTTTTTACCAACCAAGATTACAGACATTTTGTTGACTTCTCTAACCCTGGTGTTAAATTTTTTAT
Source organism: Triticum urartu (assembly GCF_056163025.1). Lineage (NCBI taxonomy): Eukaryota > Viridiplantae > Streptophyta > Magnoliopsida > Poales > Poaceae > Triticum > Triticum urartu. The sequence goes on from NC_141875.1 coordinate 742,546, forward strand.
CGACTAATTGCAAAACCCCGCAAATCTTAATAGATAGAAAACTGATTCCATCTACTTTAAATACAACTACATAAATTAATTTGCTGATTAATTAATATTGTAGATGCACACATTAGAGCATCTATCTCCTCTCAAATTTGTTTGGCCTAGGAGCTCCGCTCTAGATGTCCTCTGCCAGCTCTGCTCATGATCAGTTAGTTATGCGGAACGTAACTAGATTGTCTAGCTCTGGGGTTGTGGGAGCCATATCACCAGGTGAGCTCCAACAAAGTATAACCGAACCACGTTCGGCCGTTTCCAATCATGCACCCAAAACTCTGTTATTAGTTTATTATTACATATCGTCTGCGACCAATGCAAAATGCAATTATACATGTCCCTCAATCCTACATATATTCATGATTTGTGAATGTATGTCGTGAATAGTTTGTGTGAACTTTAACTTTTGTGGACACTAATGCCATCACATGTTGACGAGACTATGACACACTTGGTGCATCATGACACTCTTCGCAAGTATAATACCAGATGGTAGAAATGGTTGTGATAAGTATCGAGGACGGTAGAAGTGTAATTTTGATGTGTTGCATAAGATACCTTATATGGAGATGTAGGAATGAGCAGTTTATTGTTCTTTATCTCTCATTATTTTCTCTAGCTATGGTGCAGGTAACACTTTGCATGTAATCTTAGAGCCAATGAGGAGGGAAGGGATGCAATGCATCTCTTTTAAGTTCTTGTCGTCGGAGATATGGTAACCAGAAATTTGAGGTAACTACTAAGGATTGGTGGTCCATAATGCATGATGGTCACATGACAAGCTAGTTGATACTCCATCGATTTTTAAGTATATGACATATTAAAATTACAGAAGTCAAACATTATAAAATGCACTTCCATAACTTTGGTGTATATTCTAGATTATATTGAAGAACCCTTCCATAATCATCTTAAGGGGCAACATATCCTTTAGGTGTCATCCCGAACCTAGTACGTTGGATTGTTCTATGAATGGCAATCAATTGTAGTAGATTCATAAAAGAAGTTTTGAGCGAGTCCAATAGAGTCATATTGTTAGCTAAGTTTGTCATGTCATGGAGCAAAAAAGCATCCTTGTACACCTTTGGAACGAAGATAAAAATATCAGACATTCCAGCTTCTACAATATTTGAGAAATATTTTTATAAAATTCCAGTATAGTCTACTTTGTTAAATGTAGTCTGAATTTTAAAAAGGGGATGCAAAAAATCTCCAACCAAGTGATACATAAAAAGAATAAGAACAAGACAAATTGTGTAGTACATTTTTATGCGCGGCTTAAGATTGATGTGATGTGCTTATTGGTTTGCTTCAGATTTAGTGATAGCCATTTCATATTTTTGTGAACAAACAATTGAGTACATTCAGACCCTAAAAGGATACAACTAGAACTCTGGTTTTCATTTTTTTTATCGTTACCTATCTTGTTGGAACTCTTGTTTACCGAATTTCAGCGTGAGGTTGCTAAAAGGAATAACCAATAATTTAGAATAAAAATACAAAGAAATGAATTAAATACATCCATCCATGACATGTTCTGTGGGTGTCAAAAATGAATGAAATGTACTTGTGACACCTTCGTTTCCCGCTAGTTCTCAGCTAGACATTATTAGGGAGGCCACGACCTTCCAGTTTCGAGCTTCAGGTTTTGTTTCGGAATCGACTGATGCATGCAAATTTATCATGCAACTGAGAATGCCGGTACTTGATTATTGATTAGCATGTAATAGATGATGATCCCTTTTCTCAACCGGGCGAGTTCCCTTTCCACTAATAGATAAACAGAAATAACCATTAAAATTTTGATCTTACAAAGTAGCAAGAGGAAGAAAAGGAAGGAGAGATATGCGAGTTGGGGCACTGATAGAAAATCCACCACATAAGCTCGACATCGAAAATTCTACTACAGGGCAAAATTTGTTACCACCATAAACAGTTCAGAGAAGCAAAATTCAACTGCTAAAAATTTCCCAGAAGCTATTTTGCAGCACAGCAATTGAATCCTCCAGCGAGACTCGGTTTGTGAAGAAACTCAGCAAAAGTTCAGATATCAGCAGTGCCTATCGCTTCTAGATAAGTTGCTGACGGATTCATTAAGTTCATATATCAGCTTTGAAGCCTCGCTCATCAGCAAACACGCTCCTCCTTTGAAAGCAACATTGTCTCCTTCCCCGAATAGCCCTTCCGAGAACAACATGAAAGCACAAGCGGTGAAGATCATCTCAATTGGAGACCAGTCACCACATGTCCAACAAAAGTTACTTTATTACCTGTAGTCTGAATCGTCGAGCACACGGCTGAAATACCAATAACATAGAATTTATCGCCCCCAGGTAAAAAAAACATATAACCAAGATAGGGATTGCCCAAGTGAATTAGGGCAGCAGGAATTAAAAACTGTAAATCAAAGCAGAGCGCCGAAATTGACATGTCATATAATTCACTAATATTCACATACGATCTTGATAATCGTCCAGGGCTAGCAGGCAGATTATTCCCAGAGCGGAATGGATGGGATCATGCATCCAGATGGAGCCAGTTCGGCCTCACGGGCATGTACCACAGGTCCACAGACAGCGAATTAGGGCCTGTACAATGGAGGCAGTACCATGCTACTGCCCCATGAGTTTAACTAGATAAAAAAATTCTGAAGCTACATGCATTGCAAAACTCATCTAACGCACGGGTGGTCTCATCCATTTTACTGGGTCCTACCGTGACTTCATCTTCACCAACTTTACTTGCATATTGCTGGGTGTTTTCTCACAGCACTCTCTCTTTCTTACCTTTCTCTCGCGTTGGACCACACTTTTTAGCTGAAGAACCTAGCTCCTCTGCAAGCTACACCATGCCTCTACAAGCCATAGTCTTTTTCATCAATCTCGTCCACGGCAGCACGCGTATGATGTGGAACCATGGGGCAGCTGTCCAAGCTGGACCGTTGGCCATGCCCTTAAGATCAGTTTGGTATGTACTTGTACAGTTGTACAGGCACAGCACGTACGTACGTACAGGAATAAATGAAGATCGAGGTTAGTTAAGGCTAGTGATGATATATACAATTACGTCCAATGTACTTTGAGGTACGATACAACTTGGGGCAGCTAGCAGCTGACACTAGTAGAAAAGGGGGCAAAGGTTCAGGCCAGAAAAGGCATTAATCCCGGTTTCGTTACGAACCGGGACTAATGCTCACATTAGTCCCGGTTCGAGCAGCGAGGGCGTCGGGAAGGCATTACTCCCGGTTCAAATGGGACCTTTAGTCCCGGTTGGTCCCACGAACCGGTACTAAAGGGACGGTACTAAAGGTTAGACCTTTAGTACCAGTTCGTGCCACGAACCGGTACTAATGGGCATCGCACCCTTTAGTACCGGTTCGTGCCACGAACCGGTACTAATGGTGCAATTTTCCGTGTATCGCCTTTTCAGTTTTTTAAAAAGCAAAAGAAAATGATAAAAACTTCAAAAGTTGAAATCCTTCGAGATGTAGTTATGTTACCACATCTACTAGTTAGGAAAATTTAAAAACTTAAATTTGGACATGTTTTGCAAAAAGTGCAGGGAAAACGTAAAACGGCTATAACTTTTGCATACGATGTCAGAAAAAACATATAATATATCAAAATGTTCAGCACGAAAATCCACATCCGATGGCAACGGCCTACGGCCTGTTTGCAAATTTGTAGAATCCTCAAATTCTAAAAGGAAAAAAAGTTATGCTCAAATTTCAATTTTTTTTTAATTTTTGTTAAATCTGGTGAAACTATGGTCAAACTACTTATTCAAGAAGTATTAGTGTTACTAAATAATTATTCAAGAATATTAGTGTTACTAAATAATTATTTTAGTTTTTTTGAATTTTGGTCAAATCTGGTCAAACTGTGGTCAAACAATGGTCAAACTACTTATTCAAGAAATATTAGTGTTACTAAATAATTATTTCAGTTTTTTTGAATTTTGGTCAAATCTGGTCAAACTATGGTCAAACTGTGGTCAAACTATGGTCAAATTATGGTCAAACTACTTATTCAAGAAATATTAGTGTTACTAAATAATTATTGTTTTTTAGAACAATAGTTTCGAACTCAAACAGTGAAATGTGTAACTTCATGCTCAAGCTAAATTCCTGAGGGTTAATAGGATTATCATCTTACTATTGTCAGGAAAACAACAAGTGCAGACTTGGAAACGAGGGAGAATAGAACCCGGAAGTTAAGCGTGCTCAGACTGGAGTAGTGAGAGGAGAACCGGGACTAAAGGGGGAGGCTTTAGTAACGACCCTTTAGTCCCGGTTCCAGAACCGGGACTAAAAGCCCATATGAACCGGGACTAAAGGCTCTTTATCTACTAGTGTGATGGGGCCAAATCGACGGATCAATTATTTGGAGATAATGAGATGCGGCGAGATGCTCCATCCACTAATTGCTTGCTGTTTGTTTGTTCGTTAGTAGTAGTAAGCATACGGGTTTTTCTAAAAAACTTTCTTTCTATTCATTATTTATCATCGCACTAAAAAACACATTACATCCAGATCGATAGATCATCTAACGACCACTACAAGCATTGGAGTGAGCTGATAGTGTGCCGCCGTTATTGGCCTCGATCACCAGAGCCGGAAAAAAACTTGTTGTATGTAATAGACAACCAGAAAGTCGTCGCAGGACTCATAAAAATATTACACCAGGGGAACAACCAGTCAACCGTCGACGAATACGCACCCAAAGCTTAGATTGAAAGAATGCAACCTATATTTTTCCATAACAATAAAAAATATCTTTATTTGTTATTAATTTCCTTTTGATAGTAATAGACAACCAGAAAGTCGTCACAGGACTCATAAAAATATCACACCAGGGGAACAACCAGTCAACCGTCGACGAATACGCACCCAAAGCTTAGATTGAACGGATGCAACCTATATTTTTCCATAACAATAAAAAATATCTTTATTTGTTATTAATTTCCTTTTGATAGTAAATAAAATCAACTCAAATTGAACAATCCCTTAAAAGTAACATTGTTTTTTGCATGTGCATATGTGGTGGGCCTAACTCGTCTGCTTACTGTTATCTTTTTGTCGGTGAAAGGTCAGGATGGCCATATACCATCCGTACACACTCTTTTCTTTTGGACTCGATTTCTGGAAGAGTTGCCCAAGCCTCCTATTCTCGCCGCCACCTCCGACGATGTCTTCTGAATCTGATTGTCACGATCTATGGAGTTTCGCGGTGGCCTTCATCGTCTCATCCAGCATCGACTTCGTCTCCGGATCAATATCTGTGTGCCATCACCATGTGCATGTTGGAGAAGGCGGAGGAACCTCCAAGGACCGGGATGCATTTTCTTCTATAGTCCTAGGGACATGGTATGCGCTGATCGGCAGATCCTTTTAAAGATCCGCCGGGTTCAGACCTGACACGATGTCGCGTCCGAGCGTCGTCCTCACTTTCGCAAATAAAAGCGGAGTTATGAGAATCTTTTGCAACACATATCTTGTTGCAGAAGAAATTGCAATAAAGGTTGTGTTGCATTTTGTTTGCAACAACTGTCTTTTTGCTGAATTTGTTTGAGAATTTGTTTGTAACATAGGTCATGTTACTGATTTTTTTTTGCAACAAAGAAATTGTTGCATATTTGTTTTTGCAACATAGTAATTGTTGCATAAACGTCGCCGCGTGGCCAGTTGGGGCTAGCAAAAATAGATGTAAATGTACGCGGTTCGACCAAATGGGATCCAACGGCTGCTTGGGCAGTGAAACGCTGAGCCTGATCGGTCGGCTGAATAGCATGATTTCCCATAGCTCTATCACAGAAAAACAAAAGCAGTTAGGATTGATTAGCTAAACGTCTTGTCCATGACATCCCCATCGTCATGTGGCATGTGCCCCATTTGGCCGTATCAACCGACACTCCAACCAATCACATGCGCGCTGCAATCATGCACTATTATTGCTATTGTCTTTTTTCCGAGTAAATGAACTTGCCGCAATCCATTCTTTCAACTGACTACTGACTGACCATGTTTGAAGTGCGCTCATTGGCACCTCTATGTGAGTAAATTCACTCAGATCTGCTCCCATCTCAGTTGTTTGGATAGTACCAGGACCGTAGTAAAATCTGACCTTCACTACATCAGACATCTCGGCTCACCTATTTTTTTTCAACAACGAAATACAATTCACTAACAAATATTAGACATGTATATATATATATATATATATATATATATATATATATATATATATATATTACAGAATATTAACGGAGCAACTAATACAATTCACACACCTACAAGTATATTACAAATATTTGCCGGAGCAACTACAAATATTTACATATTTTAATATTTGACTGCCTACAACTACAACTATATTACGGATTTTACCGGAGCTACTCCAAATATGTTACGGATTTTACCGGAGCTACTCCAAATACTGACACTCCTAAATACGGATTTTACCGGAGCTACTGCAAATACTGACACTACTAAATACTTCACATCTACATATAGTACGGAATATCACCGGAGCAACCACACATTTTTACATAAATAATTAGTTGACATCTAAATATATTTACGTATACTACGGGGCAAATAACAATAATCGCACACCTAATTTATTTCACATCAAAACATATTAACAAATACTACCGGAGCACCTACGAAAAATAAAATGTTTGCTGAAATATACCCTTGAAGCGTGCGTGCGAACGAAGAACGACGAACGGCGGCCAACAAACTGCCCGTGCTCCGCCTCCAACGACGAACGACGAACGACGAGCTTCACCTCCACCACACTGCCCCAACTTCACCACCACCACACTGCCCCAACTTCAACACCACCACCTCCACCAAAATGCTCACCACAACCACCACGAGCTACCCCATCAGTAGATCGACACCTCTTTTGGCTGCCCTAACTAAGTTGAATCCATTCACGGTGCCAAAACCGCAAAAAACTGGCTCATTTAGGTGTAGAAACTGGTGCCATTCTTTACAGAGAGGGGAGAAAGTAAGAAAGAAGAAGAACAGAAGAAGAGCAGCAGCTTCGGCGTGGAGCTGAGAGGATAAGGCCGCAGGGAGCCGGGCCAGCGCGCGCGAGGTGGGGCCGCACCCTGTCGGCCAGCAGCAGGCCGATCGGCCCGCGGCAGGCTGACAGGGGCGCGCCCGCTCCGACAGCTCCCTCTCTTCCCCTCGCGACGTGGCCAGCCCAATCCGAGGCCGACACGTGCCAGGCGGGCCAGCTGTTGGCCGGCTACTGGCCGACTGCTCCCACTCGGCTCGCTGCGGGCTGACTAGGCCCAGTCGGCCCGCTGCGGGCCGACGGTGTATTATTTTTGAAAAATAATTTTTTAGCGTAATATTTGCGCAATCTAATAAAAAATGTATTATTTAAAAAAAATTAGCCCGTCCATACATACATATGTGCATGCTATCCTAAGCTTGCAAAATTATCATATATATGCAAGAACATATGCTCTAAAAGTTATGAAGTTGCCAACCAGGGAGACATGTAATTATTGCAAAAAGTCAGTAAATTCAAGGGAGAAGTACTACCCATAACAATAGACTGATAATAAAATCTGGATGATGCTTAATGCACCGGTCGTCGGATGAGCGATGACACACACACATGCTATAGCTGTCGATGACTGAAGTTGGAGTGATAGGAATTACTCACGATCTCTTACCGAGAATGTTCCATGATTCTCCCTTTCCAACCCTCGTCTCTGTGCAACGGTGGCGACCTGCTCGCGGTCATGTGGTTCTCGGCGGATGGTTGATCGTCAGCGGCAGCTACGTGCGCGACGGCTCACATACCTACGTGTGTGGACCTGTGTTTCTGGGGCTGCATGCATGAATGCGTCGCAGACTTGGTGGACATGTAGAATCCTCGAGTTCATCACGTGATGATGCTATCGGCTACACCATGATTCCGTAGACATGCTAAGAGCCGAAGTGACTACTAATGCGCCATGGTATGTGTGGCTACGGGCCCCAAAATTCAACTTGTACCTGCTACTCCTCCTGTCTTCCAGATCATGGCCTCCAGCGCTCCTTCTGCCAGTGCTCCAGCCCACGGGACATCACATTTGTGACCGCTCGCAACTACGATTGTCGCGGCACGGGCGGCGGGAAGGACCTCGAGGGCGCCTATGTGACGAGAACACTATCAACGCCTGACCGCACACCGCCTCATTGAATTAGACGCCGCCGTCGCTGCCTCATAGAATTAGACAACGCCGTCGCTGCCGCCATTGACCTCACCCGCCGCGACCCCTGCGTATTGTATCCGATGTAAATAGCAGCTCCACGTCTGAACTACAATGGGGCTCGAGATTTCGTGGCGGCAGCGTCAATCGTGTGGTGCGCGATCTTTCGCTCCACTTCGACGCCTATGGATTGGTAGCAAATAGTAGCTACCACGCCTGCACTTCAACGGGACTTGTTTTTATGGTGGCGGAATACATGTTGAGTTGGCGCGTATAAACTAAAAAATTAGGTCAAAGGTTTGTTGTATAATAGTAGTCAATATAAGTCCGTGAAGGACACGACAAGCACCAAACTTCGCCTGTACCTAGCCTAGGTTCGAGATCTAGCCAACCGAAGGTAAACCTCGATGAGGGACGAATCTTTGTTGACTAAAAAAAACTTTCTCCTTTTAAATCACAACCGTCAATCTTTATGGTTAACATAAAATCAACGGATATAAAAAGGTAACGTATGAAGAACTATGAAAGGCTCTTTTCTTTAATATTGGGTAAAGATAAAGATAAAGAAGAGTAGGCAGATATGGTCGTTTAGGCAGATCCACCAATCTCTTTCGTCCAAATTGCACCGCGCAAACAAGAGGCTGTGATCAAAGTTAAAGTTGGTGCATCTGAAAATAAGATAAGCTTAGTGCACTGCACCAGTAAGCACTCTCACGAGTGGCGTGGAAAGATGGACCACCCACCGTCTCGTCTGTGTCTCTCCGGAGACTCTGTACGTGGTCCGCTATAGGGAAAGAACAGAAAGGCAAACCTCTGATCTCTCTGCCGAATATAAGGCCTTTTTTGGGCACAATGACATTGTTAGACCATCTTTAACAGCCGCGTTATCTTAGCCGCACATGGAAAAAACAGTTTTTTTTCCGCGCGTGGTGCCGTAACAGGCGCTCCAGCAGCCGTGCAATAATCGCGCGCGATATAATGGGTTCATCACACGGAGGAAAACGACATCGCGCGCCGCTTATTTCGTGCGCTCGCTCCCCCGCGCTGGACATTTGCACGCGCGACCAACTGCTTCCAACCTCTCCGGCCGCCCGCCTTCGCAACGCCCCGCGTCGCCACCAGAGAAATTCGACCGATGGAAGGCGGCGCCGACATCCTTCCAACCCATCCCTACACGCGCGACCCCTCCGCCACCGCCGCCATCGATGCAAACCCTAGCGCGGGGTTGAGCTTCGGCTTCGCCGCCGGCGGCCCTCCTCCATGCATCGGTCTCGCGCACGGCTTTTTCATGGCGCCACGGACGACCTCGCAGGGTGGCATCGTGCCGCCGACTGCCGTGAAGCCACGGGTCCCCCGTCTCCAAGCGACCGAATGCGGCGGTTGCAACGGCGGGGAAGGTGTCCGAGAAGAAGAACAAGGCGGATGACTCTTCTAGGCGGCCGAAGAATAGACTTGCAGGGCGTCCGGCCGCGCCTCCGCCGATCAAAGCGCCCGGGAGCTCGCAATTTGTTGCAACGACGGCCGATGCGCACAAGGTGTTTAATGAAATGCCCACAAGGTATGATTTCTTCGCTCTTTTTTTTGTTGGTGTTTTTTACATAAATGTATACATATGGATAGCTTAGTTTTCTTCTATATACTTTGTACTATCAATGATGACACATACATGTCAACAATGGGTGTTGGCTCCGACAATTCTCATTGGTCTCAAACCAATGAAGTGTATGAAGATGATCATGGATTTGAGGTGGACGAGGATGGTGAGGGTATCGCTGATGCACCGAAAGGAAGAGCCGGCAACTACACCGTGGACGAAGACATCTTGCTATGCAATACATGGTTGCATGTGTCTATGGATGCCAACGTTGGAGGGGACCAAAGTAGAGATACATATTGATCGAGTCCGGATGAAGGAGCACTTTGATATACACAACAAGAGTGGAATCGGCCGCACCGATAGATCTCTTCGCTCCCGGTGGTCGACAGTCATGGGAGGCATGGGAGCACCATGGGCGGCATGGATGGCTTCGGAGCTACCATGGAAGACATGGGAGCACCTCCGGGTGAAATGGGTGGACACATTGCTTCCGGTGTGCCTCACATACGTTGGCATGAGCTGTTGGAGATCTTGCGAACACAATCCGAGCTCCCGATGACCATGCGGCGCTTGAAAGTGGAGAGGAGGAGGAAGAATCGTCTTCAGATGAGGAAGAAGAGGAGGAGGATGATGTGGCATGATTGTTGATGTGCCATTTGTTTGTGTGAACTTTTATTTGTCATGAACTTGGTTGGGTGCTTTTGAACTACGCCGTGCAATTGAACTATGCTATGTTGCTCCAACTCTTATTTTGCACACTTGTTTAATGTGTGAAATATCATCATATTGTATGTTTATCATATTCGCAAGCGCCGGATGCTCGCCCGTGTTGAAAATTTAGCGCGACTGTTAGAGCTGCTCGCGCGCGCCATATTTTGCAGCGGCCGTTGAAGCTAGCATCCTGGTGCGCTCAAAAAAGTGGCTATTTCGGTGCTGTAAAAAAATTAGCGCGCCGCGTGGTTGCATGCCTGTTGAAGCTGCTCTTCAAAAAAAAACATTTTATATTAAGTTACGGAGGGAGTATGTCACTCCCTGCACATTGCACGGTACGTGCAATATTTTGTTGTCAGACGGCACACATGTATTCTACACATGATGTGTACGTATGTACGAGCGTGCTTTTGTTCTTTCCGAGCAAAGTCCATCGGCAGACCGTGGCATCTTCATTCAGGTGTACGCACGTACGTACGCTGTAGTCTGTATATCTATATTTATATCTATACTTTTATATCTATACTTTTATATTTTTATTTTATATAATATTAAAGAGCGAAGGCATTTATAGTTCTTCATACGTTATCCTTTTATATCCGTTGATTTTGTGTAACTATAAAGATCGATGGTTGAGATTTAAAACAAGGATAGTTTCTTTGATCTTATCCCTTTGCACGCGACGGAAAAAAACGTTTCGCCCGGTTTATGAGAACGGGCCGAACACACAACAGGCCCTTCGCTCGCATCCTTTTCTACAGGTCGTGATCTCAGGTCATGTCCAAAAAAATGTTAAAAAAGAAAGGTCGTGATCTCACGTACGAGATGGATACGGATCCTTTGACGATAAGAAAGAAAAGGAAGTCTGGGGCAACTTTGCTTCAAAAAACAAACGCCGGCATCCAGAATTAAAAGGAAAAAAACGGATTTGCCCCACGCGTCAACCTCTAAACCAACCGTGTCTATACGGCATTGATACACCACACCAGCACTGCCGTTGACTCGTGGTCTGGCCCATGCATGAGCCCTCAAACCGACAATGCATCTAGGCCGACGTTGACTCGTCGTCTGACTAGGGTTTGGATCGGTTAGGCTGATACCATGTTAGGAGGGATAGAGAGGGATTGTTGCGGAATATGATGAATGTATTATTGAGCCTCCGGGATGAGTATATATTGAGTACAAGACTTGAAGGGCAAGAAGCCTCCCCTGAAGATAAGGTATGAGATGGATTACAAATCTTAGACTACCAAATACATGACCGCCGTCGGGGGCCGCGCCGCCCGTGCCTAGGTTCGTCCGCCGGTCATGTTGACCGGCTACTCTAAAGAGTCTTTTTCCCGAGCCCTTACTCCGGGTTTTTTCTCTCTTTCGCTGGTCATCTTGATCATGGTTTTTCGATCTAAGATCGGTTTGCGTCGCCCACTATCCGTCGACCTTCGCACGCCTCTACTCCGACTACGGCATCGACTACACCAACCTCCACTTTGACTGTGCAACCTGACATGGTACGCGGCGTCCGTCATCTGTCGTTCCGCCCGTCGTCCTCCGTCGATCTGTCATCCCCTGTCGCTCCGATCTGATCGTGGCCTCCATGGAGATCCGCTGTTTCGTCTGCATGCAGCGCTTCAGGCCTGTTGGTGGACGACGGTCGTCGCGTACTCCTGTGCGGGCCATGTGGCCCACGATGGTGTGCTTTGGCTGCTTCGCTCATTGCACCATGGACGCGTGCGGCTGTAGGCGTTCCCAGCCATGGGCTGTGTGTGCTCGCGTGTCATATACGCGTACGACGACCACCAGTGTTCTGCCCAACACGCGCCTGCCACCTGCCGCGCTTGCATCGCCAGCCGATACGATATGGACTCCGACCTCGCGGGCGTTTGATTTGATCACCCGAACGCACGCGAGCTGCTTCATTCGTGTCGTGCAACCGACCTGATCAGTCGTTCGCACGCACACAACTGGTTCCCGCTGAAGATCGTCATCGCGTATGAGCGCCACTTCACCGATTGAGCAATGGGTTGCCACTGCGTTGCCCCATCGGGCCGCAGCGCCGCCGCCCCGTGGTTTCCCTGCGGACGCACCGACCCACGAGTTGTCGCTGCGTCGCCCCTTCCGGCCGTAGTACCGTAGCCCGCGGTCCACCACCGCCTTGTGGATGCCCGCTTCAGGCCGTTCCCGTGGCTGCACCTATCCTCGCGTTGCGCCACCATCCGCCTACTTCGAGCACCGCCGCCGCACTCCTAACCTAGCCGCCGCCGCCGCCGCCCGTCCATCCCCTTCGTCTTCATCCAGCACCAGCTCGTCACTAGTGTCGACGTCATCTATCCCGACCACTTCATCAACTCCGACAACCGCGGGCGACATCGCCCCCGCGTCGATTGGCGCTGCAACCGTCGTCGAGTCCTTCTCTACTGGCCTCTTTGACTTCCTCGACATGGTGTATAGCTCGAGCAGGTCCCTCGTCTCCGCATGCTCGGTGCTGGCAACTCCGATGCGTGCCTTCATCCACGACGTGTCCCCGTGCCTGGCAAGCCTGGTCGGTGCTTCGTCAACTTCGTCTTCGTCCGTCTACGCATGCTCGGTGCTGGCAACACCGACACGTGCCTTCGTCTATGACGTGTCCCCGGGCTTGGCGAACCTTGTGCGACCCGTCGTCAACACCGTCTTCTTCCCGGCGAACCACTACTTCGACACCACTGCGCCTATGGCTAACATGGCGCCTCCTTGCGCCCGCGGCTCCACGACGACTACCTCGACACCGGCTACCCTGACTCGAAATCGACCACGACGTTCTTCGCATGGCTACCTCGACCAGGCTACACCACCCTACGCTCTCGGCTACCTCAACATCGGCACAAAGGGCTATCATCCGCTTGAGCAACTCGTCGGCTTCCTCTACAGCCAACGCGTTCGTGACGCGACACCGTCCACGACGCTCCCGCTACGACTGCGGGGGGATGTCAGCCCGTCGGCTGCTACTCTCTCTAGTCTGACCGCCCGCGACGCTCCTGTTGTTCGCACCGCTACCGCTACGACTACGGGGGGATGTTAGAGATATATTTGGATACATGTATTTGGTAGTTTAGGATTTGTAATCCATCTCCTACCTTATCTCCAGGAGAGGCTTCTTGCCCTCCAAATCTTGTACTCAATATATACTCACCCTGCTCAATAATACATCCATCATATTCCGCAACAATCCCTCTCTATCCCTTCTAACAGATGTTAACGAGCTACCAGATCACCAAAGCGCCAAGAAGCCGAGGCTGGCCAATTGCATTCAACCAGCTGCACATATTTGATTTCTTTGATCCCATGCAGTGGAAGCGCGGGCAGAGATTTGATTCGATATCGCGCCGAGCTGCGCCGGAAGTGCGTGCAATATGATGCCTTTGACATCCACAAAGTGGCGATGGGAGGGGTCGTCTCCTTGACCACGATGCTGAGCTGCACTGGAAGAATGATTTCTTTGCTCATGCGGTGCCTGACTGCAGCTTTGTCGGCCAATTGTCGTTGCTCCTTAGCCCACTACACCACCCTGCACTCAATGCGCATCTACAAGGTCCATTACGGCCAGGTGCTCCAGCTCCAATTGCCACCAGGGTTAGAGCGCCGAAGGATGCTGCTTGAGGAAAACGGAGATGACGACAAGCTGATGAGAGAGACGCGGGCGATCCACGATCTTGAGGGCAAAGTCAAGCGAGTCTGATTTTTTCGTGCTTTGGGATCCGTTTACATGAAGCGAAGTCACCTCTGAGTTCACTTTTTAACGCCAGAGGATCCCGCTCCACATATATACAAGATACGATCTAGGTCATCCGATCTACGCTGGCCTCCTGCCCTGTTGGTGGCTGGCAAGTTGGTCGCTTCGCCCATGTTCCCGGCGTCCTACACTGTTGCTTCTCCTTGGTCATGCGTCATGGCCGCCCAGGAAGAGGGCTGACGGAGATGGCGAACAAGTTCAGTCATCTCCTGGTACGACGGCCACGGCCGTTCTGGACCACTCGCCCCCACTCAGCCCTTCTTCCCTTGTGGTTACCATGTGCGAGTGCGACCAAGAGCAGCGAGCCAAGGCGTGAAGAGCTCCCTCGGAGCTGCCGGCCGATTTGTTCTGGCCAGCGCAAGGGAACACAAGCAGCTATCTGATCTTTATTCCTCTCCCTACCAGGTACGCACTCCCATACACTTTAACACTTAGGCAAGTCCTAGGCTTAGGTTCTAGCACAGAGCCTCTAGAACCATTAGGAGACAGCACGAAGCAGCTTACTGGTTACTAGGAAACTTGGTTGGTGCCAACAATATTCTTCTTTGTTTGTTGGCTCCCACATCACCATGCCACCAGGTTCGGCCCAAAAAGAAGAGATGCATATATTTGGCTGGTGCGGTTTGTTTATTTTGTGGTGGTGAACTGCTAGATGCATTAGCAGAACCAGCAATTAATCAATTTACTAGAGTTCTTTGACTACTTACTCTTTCAATTTGTCCTTTGTAAATTTAGTCGATATATGAACCTGCATGTTTAGCAAATGATTATAGATGATTTAGCAAATACTCCTACATAATTACACAAAGTGATTATAAGTGATATAGCAGATAATAAACAATTTATGTAGTATTAATTTGACCGAATGACCTTTAAAAAAATGGATTGGATCGTGGAAAGTAAACTAGGTGGAGATCAGAAGGAATAAGGGTTTATGTCCCAGAGACGGGCGCGTGAGGAGATCCGGCTATAGGAGCAGGTGGCGACGGGCCCCCTCTCGTCCAATGGTAAGTACCGTTTGACTGCTTTTCTTCTCATGATTGGGTGCCGCTAATTGGATCAACCATATGACCACAAAAGGCAAACAGAGACCGAATTGTTCATACAAAGGTGTAGATGAGACAGGGGTGGCGCCCACCATTATTATAAGTCTACACAATTACAAGTCGGTGCAGGGAGGTGCTCTGGAAGATGGGAAGCTTTGGGTTTGATCACGTTTGCTGTGAATAGGTGGAAAACATGACCATCATCTGCAATAGTGGAGAAGAGAACACAAATATGTCTCTAAGCACGTGTAAAGATTTATTTTTTCCATTGCAACGCACAGGCATGTTTGCTAGTATAAATAAAACATGTTGTCGGGCTAGAGATGTGGCTCAGGCTTAGCGTTGGCACCAACGACCCCATCTGATTTGGATGAGTTGTGACGTGTACATGAAGATCATACTCACCATCCTTACCATATTCGGGTTCATTTCGTAGGGACCTTACATGACGAACTGCGGAAAACACCATCAATGCTCTCGTAATGGAGATGTCTTGGAAGGAGTTTCCATCCGTCGAAGAGATGTGTCCCTTCCCAAAACATTCATCACATCTCTGAAGAGACCTCTCAGAGACATCAGTGGAAAGCCAGCGGCAGAGAGAGGATGCACGGCCGAGTCCGGCCCATCCTCCTCCAATTTAACGAAGCATGCTATTTCTCTAGGGGATGGTCTTCATGTTTTATTAGGTCATCCCGGAGATCTTCTTCCTTTAGTGCCTATAAACATTGTGACGATTTAATAAAGGCTTCGTGAGATTGTCGAAAAAAATATGTAAACCTAACCATCGCCCCATCTCTTCGTCACATCATCAGGTGGCGGCCTCTCCAACCCTAGGCTCCCAGTCAACTACTCATTCAGCCTGCTCCGGCGAGTCGGCGCTCAGCAATCAGCAGCAAATTCGTTTGTTTCAACGGACGTCAAGCCATCCATTGACAAGTACTTCACTGGCTTCTCTAAGCTTTATCTCTCAAATATCAATACAAGTAGCTAGTACACTAGTACATGACGTAACTCCATGCTAGCGATTAGTTTGAGGAAGGGCTAAAATTCGTTGGCGAATACATGAGTATCAGTCACAAAGCAGGGCTAACATATTCAAGATAAAAAATAGCAGAAGTATCGTCGAGAAGTATCATTAAGAATGGATTACACACAAGAACAAAAATGTAACTATATGTATACGTAACCCATGTCGTGAATCTTGGCATAAATCAAGGGTGAAGGATGCGCGTGCCCTCGAACCTGCGTGCTAGAAATTAATCCTCCCTCGTCCATAGCCAGAGATCTATGATCTACATACAGGAATCAATGAAGATTGGAGTTGGTTAAGACTGGTGATGCATATGCAATTAGATAGGTCCGATCGTACATGTCCTAACGTACTTGTGGTACGCACAACTTGTGGCAGCCTCTGGATGGGGCCGATCGATCGATTAATAATTATTGGATTCAACATGATGAGATGAGATGCTGCATCCACTCTTTTTTTGTATACTAGCAGAGATCATAAGAAAAGTAGCAACTAGTGTAGCAAGATCTTGGTCTGGCCACTAGACAAGCAGTGGGTTAACCCAAGCCTCCTGGTCTTGCCGCCGGCCAAGCTGTGGGTCTTCTCCCCAGTACACATCCATCGCTGTCTCTTGAATTCCGGCGTGAAGACAGTGGCGGTGGCCTTTTTTTTACTCGGGTTTGTGGCGGCCTTCATCGTCTTCTTCTCCGTGTCGTTGGTCCGTGGAGTTTGGTTGTGTCTCCGGAATTCGGGTGTCAGGTCCCATGGAGTTTGGCGGCGGCCTTCATCGTCTCGTCCGGTATCATTTTCTTCTCTGGGCCAATGCCCGACAGAGTTTTATGACTTCCCATTGTTTGCACGGATAATTTTTTTTTCCGGTGAATGCAACCGCGATTATCGGCGTGCCGTCGGCATTCGCATGTGGGGAAGACGTAGGAATATCGCCATTGACGGAAATGCCTTTTCCTACTAACTCTATCGCAAAAAGGAAAGTATTGATTAGGTAAACGTCTATTGTCTTTCTGCATAATAGAACCATCTCACTATTATTATTGTACTACAAAAAGATAGTACCAAGATCATGACATCTGTTTATCTGCTAAACTACTACAGTGAACTGTACCTTGTGCAACTACCTTCCGGATCAAAACTATAGGCCTAAGAAGGTAATACCGACGCGGCTAAGGAGGCATGCCTCAGAGAGAAGGCTCATTCCACCGGCGATGTAATCTTCCGGGTATAGCGAGACAGACATGGTGATGCCGAGGGGCGACAATCGGTGATGTTGTATTGAGACGGTGATCAGGTGATGATCCGATTGAGTTGACGTGATAGTCTGTTAGATGCCGTACGTGTGTTTGAGATTTCACTCAGGTTCAACCAACAATTATACGTGTGCAAAGCATGCGTGTTTGTAAGCCATGACAGGCGACCCTCTCCAAAATGCAAAGCATGTTTGCTAAATGGCGTGCCATCTCAATAATGTTGCATTGATGACCCTCCTGAACAAAAAGGCAGGGCTTAAACTTGGTTGCCGTGTCATTAATATCCTTGGCCACCATACTAATGATATCAAGTGTACTAGTACTATTAATTTCAGAGACAACCGTTTTACAGTCTAATGCAACTTTCATACACTGGACCATTAGGTTTTTTTGCAAGGGAGAGAGCTTCGCATCATGCAAACTCTTCAAGCGTGGCGGGGTCTAGTCATACCATGGAGAACAAAAACCGTTAGGTTGATGTCTCCCGGCAGGTGCCAGATGTTTCACAGGCTGTGAAAACTCGAGATCAGACAAAAGTCTGGAAATGAACATATTAATAGCCAACGGGCTCAGGTGTTCACCTTCATGTATCAGTTTTCGTCAAGAAGACCATATGCCCATGAAAATTCGTAGGGGCACACACCTGCGGATCGTTTCGCAACCGACCATCTTTGCCGTGATTCCAACAAATGTTCCAGCAGAAATTCGTTGAAAATTCGATGCAAGTTCATAACTGTCTCATTAGGAGACGTTTTACATATATATTCTGTACAAATCTTTAACCGACTGTTCTTGTACATCTTTCTTTTCAACCCTGTTCCATCAGTCCTTGATCTTCTTTTTTCGTATTCATTCCTGTTCACCTTCTTCTTTCTTTCCCCGACTAGTCCTGTTTCAGTCTCAGACAATCTAGCAATGCATGCATTGTCTAGCTGGAGGTGGAGGGTCGGGCATGCCACAGAACATCAGAGTTAATGAGAGTATCAGCTACGCGCTTCCACAGATGCCATTGGGCGTGCCCAAATTGATGACGAGTGACCGTGCAATAATGTAGTAGGGTGGACACAGGTCGTGACTTTGATAACCCCGATGCCACCCGCAGGGGATTCTCTGACTTCACATAGCAAAGTCAGAGAAACTATCGTGGAATCTGAGTGGTCAAATTTAGCAGCAACAGGCGAGATTTTCTCCCAAAGTAAAGGCTAAGGTTCTTCATTCTATAGTAAAAAGTACTGCCACAACGATTGGTACAGTACTTCTCGCGCAGCTTCGTCCTCGACCTCTTGTTTTTCATCGGATGCTCCACAAAAATCAAGTAAGGTTACTATAGTTGTGGCACGCACAAGCAATGGGCACCTGTGCAGGCTCCATCAGTTATATTAGCATGTAGCCTGCAATTCTTGATGGCTCCCAAGCCTACATTATTCATGACCAGTGATATATGCATCGTCTTTGTTTTCTCTATGTGAAAGCACGAGTATATATATATCTATGATATCTTTTGACAGCTCACCACATGAACTAAGGTCTTCATGCTGGTATATTGTGTTCTAGCTTCATATAGGGTTAAGTACGAGTACTATCTTGGCAATGAGAAAAGATGGAAAATTATGGCTCTCATTACTTTCTCCCGCCGTGGAATACCTACCCACTTTGTAAGTATTTTTAAAGCATGTGAATGAAAAGGTATCTTAGCATTGGTACATCCTTGCAAGAGGACCGACAACCTATGCAACTGGGTAGTTTTGAGTATGTATGAATAATTTAATAAATCCATAAACTTAATGGATGGCGCACTGATTACTATATAGCCTCATTTCATGACTATACATTGATTCCAAAGCCAACCACAAAACAGTTTGTTGGTTTATCAGGTGCTAGACGGTATTGTTTGTCCTACGTGTTCATTCAGGCATAGGTGTTATATTAGAGCTTAACAAAATGAGTACTGCACAGTGATACGACTCCATTGGAATGGGCTACAGTACATGCGTGCATGGTGCATGATGCAGAAACCTGCATGAAGCACCTAATTAAGCTAGGCGCATAGAGGGAGGTTATCATCATGACGCCGCGCCCGCGGATCCTGTGGATGATGCCCTTGTGAGTTGCGATGCCGAGGATATGTTGAAGGGGGTCAATTGCAGAGGTGAAATTGGGTCCCCTTGACGAAACCCACGGCCATGCTTGATCGGGGGGCCCGGAAGCCCATTGAGGAGAACGCGCGAAGAGGAAGATGACAGTAGAACGGCAATCCAATTCCGGAATTTGCAAGGGAACCCCTTGCGTTGTAATAAGTCTAGGATGTATTTCCATTTGACCGAGTCAAATGCATTTTTAATGTCAAGCTTGAAGAGGAGGGCTGAAGTCTTGCGCTTGTGCAACCGCCTCACAAAATTGCGCACATATATGAAGTTGCCATGGATACTCCTCTTCTTTATTAAAGCGCTTTGCACATTGGAGACAAGAACGTCCATGTGAGGGGCAAGCCATAGGGAAAGAATCTTGGCGATAACCTTGGCCATGGCATGCATAAGACTAATAGGCCTATAGTCAGAGACGCCCTCCGCCCCCTCCTTCTTGGGCAAAAGCACCACATTGGCAGAGTTGAGCCATTGCAAATGGAATGTGTGGAGCGAGTCAAAACTCTCGATGACCCGCATGCGTGAAGCCATTCGGCCGGGGAGCCTTGTCCCCTGGCATTGCTTTTATGGCTGCCAAAACCTCATCCTCGGTGATGGGATCACCGAGATCATCCAAGTCATGCGGCTGGATATTCAGCTCATCCCAATTAAGGTCAACGCAGCTCGTGCTTGCTCTGCCCATGACCTCGGCGAAGTGGTTATGGATGATGTCCTCTTTTCGCTTATGGTCGGTGACCCAGCCTTGTGCGTTCTTGATCCTATGGATGTGGCTTTTCCTTCTCCTAGCGTTGATGCGGCGGTGGAAATTTTTTGTGTTAGCATCACCATCCTTCAGGTTCGCAATCCTAGCGCATTGGCTCTTTCTTGCCCTCTCTAGCACCGCAAGACTGATCACGCGCCTCTTAAGCCTAGAGCATAGGTCAAGCTCCTCCGGGGATAGCAGTCACTCCTCTTGCGCAATGTCCAGGCGAAGGATGATGTTGTTGGCTGCATGGAGCTGCACCTTGGCCTTGGAGAAGATACGTTTGCTCCACTGAGCAAGGCGGAGCACCTTTTTTTTTGAGCTTATGGTGGAGGACTTGGTATGGTTCAGAATGACTCACCCTCTCAGCCCAAGCATCAAGAACGACCTGTTGAAATCCGGACAAAGATACCAAGAAATTCTCAAATCTGAATGTACGCCGGTGCCTAGGGCCCTTGTCGTTGGCGAGCAATAGAGGGCAGTGGTCAAAGAGGGAAGACGACTGGGCATGTAGCAAGTGATTGTTGTGAGTGGTGTCCCACTCGGCGTTGTAGAAGAAGGAATCAATCTTGCACAATGTGGGATTGGCGCGTTCGTTGCTCCAAGTGAAGCGTCTGTTCTAGAGGTGGATTTCCTTGAGCTCAAAGGAATGAAGCATCGAGCCGAAGCGGTTAATTCTGCTCGTGTTGACGTTCCTCTTGTTCTTATCCCTGGCTCGGTAAATTTGGTTAAAGTCCCCGGCAACCAACCAAGCCACATCTGCAGGTGGTTTGTGGTTGAGCAACTCTGCAAAAAAAAACATCTTTGCATGAGGAATCAGTGGGGCCATAAACCGAAGTGAGCTTGAAGCAGGAGCCAGAAGCACATATACAGAACGTGGCAGAAATACCGTATGCGGAGGTGACAAAGTCGGAAGCATCAAGTAGATTCTCATCCCATAGCAATCGGATGCCGCCCTAGTTCCATTAGCCGGACGCTGTGCAAAGCCACCCAGTCTGTTTCCCCCAAGTAACGCAACAATGAATTTGTCGACAACACTCAGCTTAGTCTCCTGAAGACAGACAAGCTGGCAGGAGGAGTCAGCAAGCGTTGCTTTAATAGTAGCTCTTCGGTCTGGGCAATTAAGCCCCCACACATTCCAGCTAATTGTGTTTATCGGTTGTACTGTCATTGAAAAGTAAGGTGGCCCTGGAGGTTTGGATGAAGCCCATGATGGGGGCGCACACATGCATGGACAAGATGGAAGCATGGACTAGCACAAGGCCAAATGGACGAAGGGCCGCCCCTAAAAACCACGCACAGAGTTGCATTAATATGAGCTATTGCCATTGAACTTGTACATACCACATACAGAGTTGTAGTTCTTCCACAAACAGTGCTATTGCCCTTGAACTGGTACAGACCCTTACAACACAACAGATGTTGCGCTAACTTAAGGAACAACGCACCCAACAGCAGCTACTACATGATCTAAACCTCAGGCGTTCACATCCAGCGAGCCTGCGGCAACATCTGCTCCCACAGCGTTGAGGACCCCCGCTCCAGGATGCTCGATCAGAGCATCTTCCACCGCTGTAACAGCCCCATTGTCTAGCTCAAAGAACTCTCTCATGGGAAAAATTACACTAGGAGGAAGCTGCTCCGTGAACTTCACCGTGAAGGCATCTAGGGTGGCTATGGTGACGTCCTGCCCGTTCTTGATGATGCCCTAGCTGGGGCCAGTAAACTGCTCAGCCGTCTGTGCCACCGTCGTCGTTGCTGCGAGGACAGCAGGGCGCCTGATCCTCTGTAGGAAGAGGCCACCCACCTTGGAGATCTTCATGCCAGCGAGAGTTTTCCGGCAGGCTGCCGGCTTCCTTGGTGGTGTTGAAGCAGGGGAAGGAGGGAGGGCCGGAGCATACATCAACGGCGCTGGCTGGTGGGCGCAGAACAACGGCTCCGGGAGATCCACCCCCAGGCTTGGCACAAGCAGCTCAGCAAGCCCCGCCAGCAGAACATCATCATCTGCACGTTTACGAGCCCGTGGAGAGGTTGGGGTTCGCTGTAGGGGGCCACTGCCGAGGAAGGGTGGTGTAGGAGATGCCTCGAAGCCGGGAGGGCGTACTGGCGAGACGTGGAGGAGGGGGCTCAACATGGAGGCCGGTGAGCAAAGCTCAATGAGTGTTGGACTCCTCTCTTGGATGGCCTCTGTAGCAGCCCTAGCCTCGTCACGCCTTGGAGGGTTTTGGTGAGCGGAGCATGGCCGTGAGGGCGAGGGGCGGCGAATCCGGAGGAGTGTGTGCATCCCTTGAGTCCAGCTTGGCACTGCCTAGGCGCGCGTTCCTAGACGGGTTGTGACCACGAGCCTCCACAGGAGCAGCCAGAGCCGTGGCAGGACCCTAAACCCTAAACCCTAAACTACTTATTTCACATTCACATATGAACCCTAGCACCAAACCCTTACCTTTATCAGGCCAAACCCAAGACTTTCACGCACATAACTCTAGCCTAAAATCATCGCCCAAAACCTTAGCTTGACTGCGCAGCAAGAAACGTAGCGACATCCTACCACTACATGGCCATCGATCCACCGTCAAACACACCTAACAGCCGGGCTAGCTGACGGCGAGAAGAGCAAGAACGAACACAGGGGCGAGGCAGAAAAGAGACGAGGTGAGATGATGCTCACCATAATCCAGAGGGATGATGCCGAGCGGGTGGACAAGATGAGCGGAAGGAGGTGCTCCATGCCGCCGGTGAACTATGGCGGTGACGCCGTGGTGGCTGATGTCATCAGCAAATCGTCTAGGTTGTCGCCCTTGATAGGACAGGAGACCTCCTGGCCGGCATCGAACGGATCTTAACAGGAATCGACTGGAATTTAATTCAGGTGCCTGTAGTGCGGGTTAATTGAAAGAAAGGCAGGGGTTTTGTGAAAATGTCCCAGGCGCTGACCGGTCCGCCCAAGGAGTGCCACTTGTCGCGTTGTGATTGGCTTTGGACTAAAACATCACATGTGGTGCAAGTTGAGGGATTCATGAGTTGCGTTTTGCATGTTTTGGACCAAATCATCAAATTTTGCGCAAGTTCTAGGATCTGGGGTGCTATTACCTCTTATACTTGTGAGGAGAGTTTAGGATGAACCAAGTGTGTTGTAGAATTGTAGGCATGTGAATGCATTAGCATCCACACAAGTGAAGTGAAGACACAAATTCATCACGATAGGCCGTTCGCATATCATGGATAGTATCTAGAATTGGGAGACATGGAGAATTGCAAGATGCATTGATTGTAGATGACATGTAGTACTAACACAGTGTTGAGGGCTCATGACGGGAAATGAGCAAACAAGGTTCAATTAGACTTTGCAGCAAATAATCAAGTGACCTGGCACCGCCAACCAAAGAGGTGGCTAGCCTAATCACATTCCACAAAATAGAACCGATAGGGTAGCTTAGATTTTCCATTCACCAAATTGTGGGTTTGCACAATTTTTTAATACAACCCGAACAATATCTACTACCATAAGTTATGTCCTCTTTCGAGGACATACCATCACCAATCATGACTGAATCATCTCTCTCCTCCTCACATGCTCCAAGATTACTTGCGCAGGTGTAGTTGTGCCCAAAATCTTAAGAGCTCAGATCTTTTTTCTTTCCGGGGATAAAGGTCACACTCATATATATAGGGAAAATGCATCCTACTAGCGGGTGTAGTTACACCCATGTCTCATATACTATCATGTGGTAGTATATACATTACATTATTATTTTTAGTGCGTTCATATACTATATCTAAGATACTCCAAAATGAGTTATATGAAAAATTGCAAGTTAGCCCATAATTTTTATTGTATTTGTGAAATACGTATATTTTTGTACGTAAAATGGAGTATGCTCATAATATGATCTATACTACCAAAAAAGTAGTATGTATACTACCTAAATATTCTTACATACTAGATACTATATGTACATACACTCCGACATGATAGATACTACCTAGATTAGACGATGTGTGTTGGTGCCTGGTCAGGGCACATGATCAAGCTAGTAGGTGTAGCAACATTGATCGTCGGGAATGTTGCTTTGGGTTGATTCTTGTATTTATTTTTGTTAGAATCTTTTAAATAATATAATATATTTGGATGTTTGCATCGCTCGATGTTGATGCCATGTTTATGGTCCTCCTTTTGGAAAACAAACTCAACAGCTTCCTCCGGAATCTCGATCGCAAAAAAAAAATTATCAGCTTCCTCCGAAGACAGCAAGGTGAGCGATGTAAAACGGAGGAGAAGGGACGGGGTGGCGTCTTCATACATACATACATAAAAATCAATGGTTACCTATGTTTTTTTTTACAAATCAAACAACTAACCATCGTCATGATGCTGCTCTTTAGTTACTTCAATTATAAAACAAAGCAGAATGAAAGAATGGCTGCAGTTTGCTGTGTGGCTTTCCCTAGCCAATCTGTTATACTCCTGCGTGCATCTCCCGGTTCTCGCATTTCTTCTCTGAATTAGCACCGTGAAGACGCAGAAGCTCGGCGCTTCCGTCTTGTCAAGCTGCTCTTGTCTGCTGTCAAGGTACGTATTTATGATTACTACCATCCATTTGTTTCCTTTCTTCGATCACTCGAAAAACTTAGGAGTTCCACGTGATCAAGTAAACCACTGAACTAAATTCAGCATAAGTTATAGCTTAAGTAGTCGGCTGTGACATTTCAGTTATTAATATGGAAACCATTGTACCAGATCAATACTGTTTCTAGATTAATATGGAAACCATTGTACCAGATCAATACTTTTTCTAGATTAATATGGAAACCAATGATGATGCATCAATCGTCTTCCCCGCACCGACCCAGCTGGCTACTCAGAAACTTCACATTGTATTTCCTTGTCTCCCTTTGTTATGTACAAGACGTTTGCTTACTACCATTGTCAGAACTCTGTCCCCTTTCTATCTACAAAGGGAATAATAAGGGAGGTAAATATAATCGACGATGACAAGGGGTGTATTACCGTATATAGCTTTTCCGAGACAATCCACCCATGGAAGCATCAGTGTCTAGCTGGAGGTGAAAGGCCTTGGCCGGCATACCACAAAGCATTGAGCATCATCTTAGCACAATTCCTCATCAAGTGTGCTTGATTATTCGAATTGGCGCCTAGCCTGGAATTCTTGATGCCTCACAACCCTACATTACTCATGCATGACCTCATATGTGTCATTTTTTTTCTCCCGCGAAGTCGTAAATATATATACCTACGACGTATATAGTTGGCTGGCACACCATGAGCTTAGGTCTGCACACGGGCTTTTCCTATGATAGCTTCATAGCTACGGTTCCAAGGAGAGAAATAAGAGAAGCGAAGGTTGGTATATATTGAGTAAGATGCGAATGTGATCTTGATAGTGGGAGACGGAGAAAAAACTTATGAACAAGTATAACTCTCATTATTTTCGGCACACCTACCCACTGTGTAAGTAATCTTAGAGCACATGAGGAGAGGGTAGATAATGTGATCGCCACTCGAGTTGGTATGTCCTTGCAAGAGGGCCGAGAGCTTAGGCTGCTGTCAATTCATTGATGCTTAAATGAGGTGCTAACCACACTAAATACCTTAGCAAGTATATTCCCCAATGCATAGGTGCTTAGGTTCTTGTAGCTAAGCTTCCCTCCTTTAGATTGGTCGTGATGGTAGTATCATAACTAGTATCGTGCATGCCAACTAGGCAATTTTGAGGTGCCATAAAATTAAATGAAGAAAGAGATACTTGAGTATCATATCATGATACCGTATCATAATATGTTATGCTACTATGTGTCATGTGTGACAATAAATAAAATATTACATGATACTAATGTATGATACTACGCATTAGGGGGGGGGGGGTATTATCATATGCATGGTACTACTATATGATACTTCCCATTACAACCAGCCTTAATGATTTAGCAACTAAAGTTCTCCACGCATTGGTGGGCTTCTTTCATTTAAATGTTTTGCCTAGGTTCACGCGCTTTCCATTGTTTCTTCCTGAGTCTCCACATTCATCTCTCTTCTCTTAATTAACTTGCCACATCAGATTTTTCGTCTACATGACAGGCTTAGCATCTGTACAAGGTGGAGCATTGAGAGGGGCCTTATGGTAGTGTGTAGTGTTTAGTTTGTATCGAATGTTTGTGCAAACCTACAAATTTAATGGGTGGCAAATTCATTACAACATGCCCTAACAGAATCATCACTACATCCTGTTTTTTTTTCAAAATGACGATGGATCTCTTTTGAAAAAGAAATCATATATTTTTTGTAAAAAGTAATCGTAGTTTTTTTAAATTATGATGGATCTCTTTTAGAAAAACAAACTTCTGTTTGGACCCCAATAACTAGCGATCCATCGCCAGGGAGCAGCTCCAAGTGGTCGTTTTTCATTATTTGCTGGGTGGCTCAGTCAGCTATTTTAATATATTAAAAAGATGCCATAAAGCAAAAGAACATTTTCTTATAAAAAGAAGAAAAAATCCAAAGTTTAGCAAAATTCCATGATCTGAATTTATGAAAAATGTTGTCATGTAATATCAGAAATTACATCATAATTAAAAAATGTATTTAAATTTGACATGGTCTTATAAATTTTGCTTGCCGTGTCAACAAAAGAAGAAAATATGACATGACAAAAAATGCTATCTCTTAATAAATAAAAATGAAATCTCTTAATAAAAAAATGCCATCTCTTAATTATAAAAATTTCATCTCTAAATATTAATAATAAACGCCATCTATTAATAATAATAGTTAATGTCATCTCTTAATAATAAAAAAATCCATGTACAAAAACAAACTTGACTTGTTAAAAAAATGTTTAAATTGCCGGCACGTCTTCTCGAGGAGGATCCTAATCTCCTCGAGGACAACCGCGAGTCGTTAGAGATCTACGGTGACGTGCTCAAGGAGATGCACTAGTAGGAGGATGACTACATAGACTTGGACACTACACTTCTAAGGAAAACCTTATACATAGAATCTTACCAGCAGCGCGGTTTAACGTAAGGCGCTACTACTACATAGCAGTAGCGTGTGACAAGAAACCGCACTACTGGTAACCACATAGCAGTAGCGCATCAGGAGGAACGAGCGCTACTACTGGAATTGCCGCGACGTTGCCGCCAGACTAGACTTAGTAGTAGCATCGTTTTCGTAACTGTGCTACTGCTATTGCACTTAGCAGTAGCGCTTTTCACCAACCCTCACTGCTGCTAAGTTTAGTCCCCTCTTTGCAACTAAGTTTAGTCCCACCTCGCTCCGCAAACAAGGTGTTACCACCTTAAATATGTTACTTCTCAAACTATCACAATAACTTGGTCTTCATTGAACTATATGTGTAGGATTTTTGGTTGCAATATGAATCTTCACTGGTTGCTAAGCCGGTGAGGATTCATAATGAAAATTTAGATTCTACACAAAAAGATATTGATGACCAATGTATTTTTGATTTTTTTACATGCTTAGCCTTAGCAGTAGCGCAGTAAAAAGAAATGGCGCTACTGCTACGGCGTTTAGCAGTAGCGCTTTACCCTAACGCGCGCTACTGCTAAAGCCATCCTATCTTCTCCACCAGTCGCCGCTCACTCTCCCCTCTCCACTCCACTCTCACTCTCCCCCGCACCCCGTCGTCCCCCGTCGCCGATGTTCGGCCCTCCCCAACCACCGTCGTCGCCCGCCGCCGCCGATGCTCCTGCTCTTCCATCGAGGTAGTTCCTCCATCCCTCCTCCTTCCACCTCCCTCCCCTCCTCGTCTCTACCTGTCCCGATCCCTCCCTCCCTCCTTGCACATCCCTCTCCCTCCTCACTCCCGCCTCCTCCCTCCCACCTCCCTCCACGCCTCATCCGTCCTCCTCCTCCCTACCTCATCCGTCCTCCTCCTCCCTTCCTCCCTCACTCACCCCTCCCTTCGTTCCTACTCCCTCCACCTCCTTCTGTTTTTAAAATTTTAATAATAGAAATTTTTAGGTATTAAATTTAGTAATAGAAGTTTGTAGTAAGAAAATTTAGGGTAAAAATAGGGTAATAGAAAGTTTAGTAAGTTTCCAATAGAGTAGAACACTTACATTGCATTGTTTTTAGTAAGTGTTTAATAGAACTAGTTTATTTAGTAAGTGGTTAATAGAACTAGTTTAGAGAGAGAGAGAGAGCGCTATATTGCCAAATTTAGTTATGTTATGATTATATATAAATATATTGAAATGTTAGGGTAATAGAAATTTAGTTTATATTTTATTTTTGCAGAAATCAAGGAGCCCTGCATCATCCCCGCCGCCACCCCCCCCCCCCTCCGACTTCGAGGTGAGACCAGCCAAATCCCCATGTCGTTGATGATGTAGATTTTTTGATAGTTGTATTAGAGTAGTAAATACATGAGTAGCTGTGACAATTTTCATGGAATAGGAAATTTTCAATGTAGGTCTTTCAAATATGATGGAGATTTAGACATGTGATATGTAGTGTTGTGTAGTACTAGTGCTTGTCCAAGTGGCCTATGTTTGCAGAGAACACCTCACAGTGGCCTATGTTTTGCCGGAGTGTTGATTAATTTCCATTCCGGAAAATTTCAGGCCCCCGATATATGCCCTTTTTGGCAAAGGTCATGCCGGATTTTTCCGTGAATTTTTGCATGACTTGTGTTAGAATATGTAGAAATAACGAGTGGCCCAAATTTTGTAGAAAGATAATTAAATGACATTTCGGGTTGACTTTAAGTCTGTCGGGACTCCACCATATATATGAGAGAAGAAGAATGCCGACTGTTGTCCTGGGGGACGTTCTTCCTCTTCTTTCTCGTGATAGACCTTTTGGTAATGCATGGGAAGGAAGAGAAGAATGACCATCACCACCGGTCGCAAATGTCAAAGAGGAATCGGCGAGGGAGAGTCTCCAGCATATATGAGAGGACGAAGAATCCCGACTATTGTCGTGGGGATCGCTTCTCCTTTGTTCCCGTGTTCTAGGAATTTTGGTGTAATGCACTCGGGGATGAAGGGAGATGCGACCATCACCGCGATGGTCGAATATATACACCACGCTAGCTGAGAATTTTCAAGAAAAGACTCGACAGACCGATAGTCAACCTGTGATGAATAATAATGATATAATTTAGTTTTTGTAGTACATATATTTAATTTTAGAAGTTTAATCTTTCAATTATAAACATAGGAAATTTCTGACGATGATGATAGGATCCCGGAGTGCGACTGGTACATGCGGCGACGACTAGGGTCTGTGCGACGGGCCTCACCTGGTAGATGGTCAGCGCTTCAATATTAAGCTCGATGAGACCTTTGTTGTTAAAACGGTACGCAATGACAAGTCTTTTTTTGTAATTAAGCATGACTTCTGCTTCTTCAACGTGTAGTTTCTGTCTTTTTCAATTCGACTAGCTTATCCCATGCCATGCAAGACGCTATGCCTTGGAGCATCTCAATTTCGAAGATCATGAAAATGTGGAGATAAAGATAATTCACCTCAAGACCCATCATGGTTATGATTTTGTTGTAAAGTTATACAATTCGAAGAGCGTATATCACATTTTGGTTGCTCGAATTGGGAAGCACTGTGCAAGGCGTATGATTTTTAGGAGGGTATGCATGTCACCTTCGATGTTGGTGATCCTGAAGATGACATCGAGAAGAGAATATGGGCATTTGGGTCGTTGTTGATACGCTTCCAGTTCTACCTCTATGTTAGTCTCTCAATCATATTTATTAAGTAATTTATATTGTTTATTTCAAAATAGTTGGCAGCTTATTTCCATTGACAGCTTATTTTCATTCTTCAAAAAATGTACGGAAGATGGTAGACAGAACCTACTACACTGATGGCGTTGAATTAACTTATCAGGGGAAAGATCATCTTATCTCCTTTATTACTGATGTTGAGAATTACAATATCAATTATGAAACTCCTGCACATTTTGGTCAATACGTGCCACTAGTGCACGTGTTGAACTACGGTAACATCCATGGAGATGGTAATGTAAGATTTTTTTACTATTACGGCATCCGTGCATCTTTTGCATAAATTCTTCTAAAGCAAAACTACATTGTTAACTATGACGTTATTATTATGTTTTTCAATAGAAAATCCTGAAAGATTGTGTGGCTGATCTGATGTGTCAAAAAGGTCGCCTTGATGTTATTAGCTTACGGCCAGGTCATCCTAGGCTTCACCGCTGTTCATACCAGATTTCTAAAACCGATAAAGACATGACAATCAAAGAATGTAAAAAATGTATGGACAATCATAGGGAGCTACTAGGAAGCAACACTGTGCGAAGCGCAAGAATTGGAGCCAGGATAATCTCCATTCTCCATAATGGAGCGTCAGGGCCTATCTTGTTTTATGCTATTTTAAATTAGAGAGGTTATTAGGTCGTAACTAATACTCATATGATGATGATGAGGAGGAGTTGTGATTATGACTAGTGACCAAGTTGTTATATGATGTCTCATGGACGAACATGATGATCATGAGGAGTTGTTATATGACAATGATGTATTATGATGATAAGTTGTTAATGATATTATGACGATGATGATGATGAGTTGTTATATCAATCCATTACATGGTCACTTTGGATCCATCCACTTGAAACTAATCCGCGGTTCTTTTACCCAGTGATGTAATAACTCATTATGATGCATAAACAATCTCTAAATTGCTACTGTATTAAAACTTGTATAATGGTGCATGAATACGACATAAAATAAAAAAGAAATAGAATAAGTAATAATAGTAGTAGTGCGTGTAGGGAGGCGCGCTGCTAGTAACTACCAGAAGTGTGTTCTTCAAGAAGCGCTACTACTAAGAAGGTATAGCAGTAGCGCGGGTAGACAAAACGCTACTGCTACACTTTAGTTGTAGCGCCGTAGCAGTAGCACGGTCACCCGCGCTATTGCTAGACAAAAAACCAATGCTACTCCTAGGCTTTTCCCTAGTAGTGTTATCGTCCTTGAGTTATCCGAGGAGGAAGAGCAGATGCAGTACTAGTTGGGGCTTGGTCTGCCACCCACGACCAGGTGGCTAGCCTTCCTTCAGGGGGGGATCGATGAAGGAGCCTAACCCAGTCGATAATTCGTCAGACACCTAAGATTTGTACGACTATGATTTCCACGTATCCCACGCTAAGATAGCCTAATGGGAAGGGAGCTATCAAGGGACACTAGAACGATCACCGTAGCTACTATTGTCGTTTTTAGGATGTTTAAGTTTAGTATGTAACCAATAGTACTAGACTGTCTAAATTAGGCAACGAACTACTAGAATGTCTAAATTATGCACAAAATATGTCAAATTTCTCATTTTCCTTATTTTAAGTATATGCTACTTATCATTTTGCAAATTCAATTTTAGATAATATCATTTGGCATGTGTGCACATTTGTGTGTGAAACCGTTATCCTGGATTTTCAATTTGTCAGCGTGAGTACAAGAAATGGATCACGTGTGAACTAATTGTGTCCAAGTCAAGTTCCTGAAGGGTAAGAAGTTCTTCATAGATGTCCAGACGACTTCCTAACTAGGATGATATCTTTTAGTTCAACACATTGTGAGCGAGTTTCGTAGTTGCGCCCAAAATTCTGTCTTGTTGTTTTCTATTAAGTTTGCTCAAACCATCCCTTAAGGGGAAAGGAATGACCTCCCGGAGAAGGTCAACATTAGCATTGCTTAGATGATCACATTAGAGACCACCTTGATGCAGATGGCTCAAGCGACGAACTTCCCTATGCTTGACAGCAACGAGGCTATCCGAACCTATCTCGGTTGGCCTGGATGGAGTGACATAGCAGATGCCTACAGGATGGTATCTGGGTAAACGGTCACTTCTTCCTCGACTAGGACCGTGAGGAAATCATGATGTACTATAAGTATCATGACCCTGAGTCATCTGATTCTTACTCCCCTAACTACGGCTCTGACTCTGACTCTAGCTAGTAGGCATGCCATCTAGTCATACTATGTCAGTATTTTGTTGAACATGTTATATGCTATTAGTCATGTTGTGCTAGTACTTCATTGAACTTATTATAGAGCTAGTCATGCTATGTTAGCACTTCTTTAAACATGACATATAGTAGTAGTAATGTTATGTTAGTACATATTTGTTGAACATGTTATATATGTGCTATTACTGTTAAATTGAAAACTCGTGCCATGGTACATTTTGAGCCCAAATGCTCATTTTGGGCAGCGGCAGCATTTTTTTGCTAAGTTTAGCTCTCGTGACAACATTTTGAGACAAAGGTCTTAAAGTGCTGCTATGATTGCAAATATTAGTCATTTGGCTGAAAAACACTGTCGTGGCAACATTTCTATGCGTAAAAGTTACATAATTAGTGTTTCCTTCTCATGGCGTGCCAGTAGTGTTTTCTGTTACTGTTGGTGTGCCATCAGCATGCCACTAGTATATTTGTTACTGGTAACATAGGGGACCAGTAACATTTATTAGTGGCACCATATTTTTGCCTCCACCCCACCAATGTGGTTTCTGGCATTGCTACTACTAGCGTTTTCTATACTAGTGATGAGGAGTGGAGCAGGCACAACATGGGGGCCGCGGGCTTGGACCAATGTGGCCATGCATGGATCGTCTAGCCGAAGGTAGAGGGTGGACACAGGTCTGAAGACCCCATGCTAGCCGCAGGTGATTCTCCGACTTCACATAGCGAAGTCATAAAAGCTATAGTAGCCTAACTTCATGGATCTGAGTGGCCAAATTCAGCAGCAACGGACAGTATTTCCTCCCACAGTAAAGTCTACCGGTTTGTGTTCTACAGTATATACTACTTCTTGCAAGAAAAATGCTAGACTTACCGGAATCCCACTACGGATGCAAGTTACGTGATTGCATGGCCTAATCTCATTGATTTTCTCCCCACAAAATTAGCTGTCGGACCCAAAGTGTGATGAATCCTAGGTCTCCAGCTTATCTCTGTAAGCACTTTCTGTAGAAACTACCCGTTCCTTCTTGCAGTGCCACATCTCGGTCTCTAGCTTTTACTGGGATGCAGCACAAAGACCAAGTAAGGATATTGTATTTGTGGCTTGGCTTTTTTAGGTCAAAGAATATGTGCCATGCTCCAGCAAGGGGCTCTTGTCCAGGCTCCAACACTTATAAGAGCACGTAACCTGCAATTATTGATGCCTCCCAAGCCTACATTATTCATGACCAATGATATGTGTGTCGTAGCTTCATATAGGGTTCTGATGTGAGATAAGTTAGAGAAGTAAAGGTGAGCCTTTTTCGTTAAGTAAAGGTGATATATATTGAGTTAAATATGAGTGTGATCTTTGCCATGAAAAAGAAAACTTATGGGAAATTATAGCTCTCATTACTTTCTCACTCCACGGAACACCTATTCACGTTGCAACTATTCTCAGAGCATGTGAGAATGGGGAAACTAAAAGATCTCTTAGTGGGTTGTGTTGAGTTTGCATGAATATTTTTATAAACCCATGAACTTAATGGATGGTCAACTGATTACTATAGTCCCTCATTTCATGTTATACATTCATTCCAAAGCCAACCACAGAAAAAAAATTGTGTGATTTTCAGTGCATCGATCGTGGCCTGTTCGTTCAAGGGTACCAGTCGGATTAGAGCTTGACTTAATGAGTATACTGCAAAACACAGACAAGACATTCGTAGCATGGGCCAGCACTTTTCCTTGCAGGCTACAATACATGCGTGAATGTGCGCGAATTTCTCAAAAAAAGAAAAGATGCATGTGCACGTGGAAACCTGAATGAATCAGCTAATCAAGCTAGGCGCAGAGCTTCATGTTTCTTCTTCTCCCTGTCCATGTGGGCCCTGTATGTGCGTGTGCGCGTGTGCTGGGGTATCACTCTGGATCGATCATTCACCAACCCATATCTGTACACAGCAACAACAACTAATTGGACCTCGAGATGAGATTGACGAATGAAACCTGGTGTTTTGTTCGCTTAATAACAACATTCAATTGCTTCCGTTTCTGCCTGAGTTCGTTCGAGATCGAGATAGACAGCAAGAGTCTTCACTTATTACTTGCTTCTTCTTATCCATGTTATTATCATTTATTTATTTTGAAAACAAGAATATATTAATATCGCGAAGATATCAATCCATGTTAAACTCATATGGGGATAATTAATTATGCGACGGCTGGTGGATGCATTCTGCCTCTACCTCGTTGGTGTGCACGCGGATCAGAGCAGCCTCACTATCATGGAAGTATATGATATGTGGCTAGCTACTGCTACACTGCAATGGAACACGGAGCACCTTCCTCATGCTGAATCAGAACGTTCGTACCTTCTCCCTCTGTGAGCAAACCGGTGAAACATTTGTCTTAGTCTGCCCAGGTCATGACGTTGAGGACCATCGCATAAGCCAGGCTCAATCTTTGCATTAGCGTTGAGGGAGTCTGCAGCTTGTTGACTGGAATTCTTGATGCTTTACAAGCCTACATTACTCATGACCAATGACACTTGTGCCTGAGCTCTGCAGCATGACAACTACATATATCTACGATGTATATAGTTGGGTGGCAATCATAGGCTAGGGTCTGCACATGGCTCAATCGTGTACGAGTGTGATCTCTATCGTGTGGAAAAAAAAAATTCTGAACATTTATAACTCCAATTATTTTCGTACACCTATCTGCTGTGCAACTAACTCCAAATCCGGTTCCCCTCTGATGCCTGAGATGGCAGCGTCACTGCTCCTATAGCCGACCATGCTGGAGATCTTCCATGGCTCTATCCTCGATAAATGTGCCATTGCTCTTTGATCAGGATTTGAGCTAGGTTTTATGGCGAGTTTGGGTATGCGCGCCGTGCGATCTAATCGCCTCTGGTTCACAAGAGCGCTAGGGTTCTTCGCCAAATGGTTAATCGCCGGACAAGAACAAAAGCATTATAAGAAAAAAAAGGCACTCATGCAGCCATTAACCATGCATCACATGATCTCTGTGCACAGCTAAACTAAGGAGCGCCTTACCCTCTACTTTAACTTACATGTCCTATTTTTCGAGTTGCATTCGTGGCCGACTGCTTATACACACTGGTGATTAACACCGCGTTGGTTAAAGAGAGCGCCCCTCAGACAACAACGACAGAAGGGGGCCAGATTCAGAGGGAATGACGAAGTCCAGGGGAAGAAGAACGTGAGGAAATATGGACACGACAAGTGAAGAGGGGGAATAAGGTTGGACAATTGGCGGTGGAGCTGCCGTTGGCCCCGGCGAGGCGGGAGACGAGGGAGAAGTTAGGATTGGGACTACCAACACCAGGAAGAAAGCAAGACAAAGGTTGGGGTTGGCCAGTGGACGCTGTTGTTCTTTTGCGCGGCCCATCCCAACAGGAGACAAGAACATGGCCAAGCCCAACGTCGCATGTACCACACTTTCGACCCGTTTACTTAGGAGCTCTAAATGGTTTTGTGCAGCTGCTCTTTTGCTTCATTGGCTCCCCATTCCTGGTTCTTCCATCCGGACTCCGACTCCCCCCCGCGTCAACTACTCATGTTACTGTTCTGAATGTCTGTACATTCCTGCTGTTTGCGAAAATCCTCGTCAAAAACATTCCATGAATCTTCCAAGTGTTGTTGCCATAATATGGACAACAAGGAGTGAAATCAATAAAGTACTCGCACCATACAGGATCTGGATCCTTCGGCGTGACAATGCTCACAGGGAACCAGAGATTGTTGTATGCAACAAGGATTAACATGCCATAACATGGAACATATAAAGGACCCTAGACAACCCGCCTATCTGAAGGCATCGCATCGTGTGGTCAATCAGGCTCGCACGATTTACCTCGCAGGCAGTTTTACTCGGCGCTGTCAAACATCCAGCCACTCATCTCTTCCCACGTTGCTTTTTGGTGGTACAGTCAATGACGGGTGGGGTCTTTCCTTCCAAGCCCAGCTTTGCAGTGTGCCTGGAGCATATCCTTCGTGAGAAAAGAGTCCCTGCAGCGAGCGTGGGTTTCGCGCGGTGAAACCTAGGAGAAAAGCAATTCTCCCATGCACGGGAGGTCCGGTGCATGGGAGGGCCGTTGATATTTCCTTAAGATTCGATGGCATGCATTGACGCTGTTTATTATTTGGTCAGATCTTTCTCTGACTGACCACACGCAAGCCTATGCTTCACCATCGCATGCTTTTTATTTTATTATTTCCATGTTCAATTCTATTTTATCTTTTGTACCAAAAGAAAATATATGATCAGCCTGCATATTTGTGTTTGTGATGAGAACTTTAAAACTAGACCACTTTTGAATATATTTGAACAAGTTACATATAAAACTAAAAGTACATAAAACTATGAGATGTTTTGTTTAACACTATAAAAATTCAAAGTTTTTTTAGTAACACATTTTTTTTTGCGTGGAATTAATAATTTTGTATGAAACAAGTTTGAAGCATGTTGATTTAGTTGTCAAAAATATATTTTCTAAAATATATTCAATATTGGTCTTGTTTTAAAGATCTTGTCTGAAAAACCATAATTGTGCAAACTGAATGTAAATCAAACTTTTAATCCAACAAACAATAGGCATCTATTTACTTGAATGAAACTCAGTGAGTAGGATATCATTGAAACGTATGCTAGATGAGAGAGAAAGGAGTATAAATGATGTTAGTGGTCCCACACGATAACAAATAAAGCGGTGAATGCATGCACGGGAGGTCCCGTGCATGGTAGAAAATCCTCTCTCGTGAAACCTAGCCCCTGTGTCCCCTCCACCGCTGCGCCTCCTCCTCCTCCCCTTAACTTCTCTCCTGCCTGCCGTGGTCGCCGCCGCTCATCTCTTTCTTCCAGCTCAACTTCTCTCCCGCGTACTTCTCTCCTGCCTGCCCTGGTCGCCGCCGCTCATCTCTTTCTTCCAGCTCAACTTCTCTCCCGCGTCCGTCCCGGCAGGGCCGGCGACCTGCAGCCAAAGCGTGACGGCGGCATCGCTCGATTCCCTGTAGGAGAAAGAGAAGATGAGAGGGAGAGAGAAGAAGAAGGTGAGGAGGGAGAAAGAGAGAGGAAAGAGGAGATTTATGTGTGTTGGCTGATAGGGTCATCGGCCGCCGGCGACGTCGGGCGGGGCCTGGCGGTTGGTTCCAGATCCAGCGCAGGTCATCCCCATGGGTGAGCAGGGGAGGAGGGGTCTTCAAGGTTGGTGGATCAGCAGGATAGGCTGGCAGCTTGGGGGAGGACCGGAGGAGTAGCGAACTGGGAGCCATGGAGAGGCCAGCGTGGGCGAGCGGTTCCGTCATGGTGGTTTGGAGGGAGAGGGAGGAGGTCAGCGACGAGAGAAGCAGTCCGGCCCGGCTTCGTCATGGAGGATGCTGTCCAGCGGCACGGCTGCTCGTCCTCCTCCGCCTCTTCTTCCACAGACCATGGATTTGTGGTGTGTGGGGTTGTTTCCCTTTGTCACTAGACGATGGCTCCTGCTCCATCAGATTTCTTCCTCTTTTATGCTTGCACAACTCTAGCTTTTTCAGTTTCCCCGTCTAACTTTTTTGTGATATAAAATATTATGAAACAATGTCGTGCTATTGTTATTATTGATCAATGATGCTCTGTTTCTTTTTTGAAGTAGGAAGTGATGAATTAAGCAAGGAGGAAGGACGTCGTGTTTGATATTTGACCATTTCTCAACTCTAAATCCCAGGTTAGGATTGTCCCCTGTTAAGCATATGTAGCCGTACCTGCTGCTAAATTAATCATGCACGATGACACAATGATGTTTGATCTTTGACTGTTTCTTGCCTCTGAAACCCAAGTTAGGATTGCCCCTTGTTAGGTGTGTGCTTGTAGCTGCTGCAAATTAATCATGCACTTTTGGTTGCTCTATTATATATTCACCAAACAAAAATAGTTAGGTAAAGTCTAATTCGGTGTGCGGCCGAGACCATGATGCATGCCCATGACCAACAGCTGCGTTGCCGACCTCGATTGTGTGCCGCATCATTTCCGGCCGAACTCCATCTCACACTGCCACCGGGGTGCTTTGCCTCCACCTATTTGCATTGCTGAATGCTCAATTGTCGTGCGCCCTGTGGGTCAAGGATAACTAGATGGAGCAGCACGTGCCTGTCCCTTCTTTCATTGGCGGCAGGAGAAAGAGGATCCACCCACTCCCTTATGCTGATCCGAGCCTTCCTTGTGAGTTGGCTCCAATTTCTCTTTCTTTTATATGTGTGGGTGTACGTAGCTGAGGTGAGGAAATAAGTTCAGGTTTCACTGAGGTGGAGATCTCTCGATTAATATGCAGCTGTGGAGCTTCTCGAGGCACAGGACATGATGCCGCCCGGAGATGGGGATGGCCATGCCCGTGCCGGTGAGAGCATCACCGCCGGCAACGGCTCCAACGACCTCTCGAGGAGCTTCTCCATGAGCTCCTCGGATGACACCAACTCCAACATCATGTTCTCCGTGCCGGGCGGCAAGAAGGCCAAGGTGCTCGTCAACGGCGACGACGGCATGGTCAGCAGCTTCAGCAAAATCGAATGCCAAGTAGGACAAACTTCACATATCATATATACACTTCACATCCATCCGGACTCTGTTGCCCGTCAATTGTTTAATGCTACTAACACCTTGGTCCAAATTCAGTTTGGCCTGAAGAGCACGTCTCTGGACATGCCCGGCATGGACGACTACCTGCAGCTGCAGCAGGACTCTGTCGCCTGCGTAGTCCGCGCCAAGCTTGGCTGCGCCACTCACCCGCGAAGCAATGCTGAGAGGGTTAGTTAGTTTCCTGCAACATTTTTGGTGTTCGTCTTGGTGCCACACATGTTTGTACTGAATATTTTTCTTGCTTATGCTGTTTAGGAAAGAAGAACAAGGATTAGCAAGAGGCTAAGGAGGCTGCAACACCTCGTGCCCAACATGGACAAGGTAACTAAATCAGTTGAACTTATGCACGCTGTCAATCCTGTCACCACAGAGATGAAATTTTCACCATGAATTACAGAAGCTTGTACTCTCTGAAGTACTAAAACTGACGACTACATGCCTGCATATTTAGCGACATAAAACTAAATATTAAAGTACTAAAACTGATGATTCCAATCCAAACTGGACGTGTTGCCCATGGAAATTCAGAACCTTGGTAGTTGTCGATGACTCGGACCTTAGTTATTTCAGATTTCAGAATTGCATTTGTGTAACAATTCTCTAGGAGAAGTCGTGCAATACAGACATATTAATAAAATTCTTCTTGAATATGCAGCAAACAAATACTTCAGGCACGATGGATATTGTTGTAGACTACATCAAAGTGGCAGGACCAAATTGAGGTATGCTCCACACGGACACACCGGTTATATAGCACACGCTTCCACGAGGCCTTGTTAAAAAATATCATTTTCCACTGCATATTAGCATGTTTCGTTATTTTCCAGACAAGTACAAACTGACTAAGTAATAATAAGACGTTTGTTACCAAATAAAAAATGATAAGATGTAGCGTTTATTATGTTAAAATGGATTTATGCGCTTATTATCCACGGTCTGGTTTATGTAGGCAATGTGCTTGTGCTTCATAATTTTCCACTGCACCAATGAATTTTACTTCGATCCAAGATCTGGTAGATATGTCATATATGTGATCACAGAATTATGATAGGCATTTGTTGAAAAACATGCAAGATATATCTTATGTGTTTCCAACCTAAATGTTTTTTTACCACAATGGCTTGATCAGCGATGTGAGGAATATATCAATCATTTATTGTGGTAGTTTCCATGTTTTTGTTTCATACATCTCCAATTCGTTACTTTTTAGTTCCCAATATGCTACCTAAATGCAGATATATGCATCCTCTGTAGAATAACAAATACATGTAGTATGTTAATTTTGTAGAAACTGAAGATTAATACAAATTATATGGTTTTATTTTTGGTGTCAAAAGTTTGAT
This sequence comes from Triticum urartu, assembly GCF_056163025.1. Lineage (NCBI taxonomy): Eukaryota > Viridiplantae > Streptophyta > Magnoliopsida > Poales > Poaceae > Triticum > Triticum urartu. The sequence goes on from NC_141875.1 coordinate 783,024, forward strand.
TTATGCAGTACATGTATTAATTCTTGATACATTTTGCGTATTCTGCTTTTGCATTAACCAAACATAATGCTCATTATGCTTTAGATTCAAGTGATCAGATCTTGATGAGAAGCATGGTTGAATGCACCTCCAACCACAAGATTACTACAGATTTCTAAGTTTTTTTTTTGGTTCCAAAAGATTGATTGATGTTATGTATCATTTAACAATGCATCTAAGGTATATTCAGCACTTCTCCATAACTGCATATACTTTACGGTGCTAATTTTTAGTTAATAGTTGGTTAATATTTCACCACTGCAAATGTACGACATGAACATTTTTTTAATATACATAAAAAGATTGCATATGTGCTTGCTTGTAGCTTTTGGCACATGCTCTAATTTTTAAAGGCATACTCTTGAGATTGCATTCTGCTTATTAGTCATTGTTAATTGCTTGATCATGAAGTAGAACACATCAAAACAATACGCAAACCATAACGTACCTGGGATGGGTAATTTTCTCCTTTAGAGATATAGCATCTGATCGCTTGCACTCTGCCTTATAGATTTTGATAGTACATGTTTAATGGCTATGGAATTGGAAGGGAGCCAAAGATTGAATGGCTCAGCAGTGAGCCACTTTATTATGTTCTCAGAGACAAGTTACTCTATCCTCTCTCATTGGTTATATATTATGTGCAGATTATTTTCTCGATACGACATTTTTGTTTTGAAATGCATGTACAAATACCAACCACAATGATGAGCTGGCTGCGCATGGGACAAGGCCTTGGATTATCTTTACCAACCTGTAGTAGACGCTTAGTACACAAAAATCTTCTTATGTAACCTATATAAAACTGAACAGAATTATGAATCCTTTGTTACCGCTAAACTTCAAAATATGGCTTCCAAAGAAAGATCATTAGTTATAGTACCGCCTTTTGCTTGCTTAGAATACTTTATTTCCTAATGTCCCTTGGTATGAGATAGTTTTCACACCGGATGAAAAAAATGAGAATATGAGCAACTTGTGTGTACCAAGCTCTTGGAACTTGGGAAATCAAAGAAGCAGAAGCTTTTACATACATGCCACTTCTTTTTCACATTTCTTTAGCTTATCATGATTCATGCCCATGTATCCCGTCCTCCTACAAGATTGGGCTTGTGGTGGTTGCCATTTATAAGAACCACCATGTACATGATTCACTGTTTCATGCACCACGTGATATCCTATAGTATTGAAGTTCAAATATATTAATTGAAATTAACAAGAACAGAGATAAATATGATGCATAATTTTTTTTGCTAATAATAGCTACTCAGTTGCGTTTGAATTACTGATTCCACCCTTTTCTAATTATTAGTAACTGACTGTTGCATGTTTACCATGTCATAAGGGTAACGGACTGTGCTAGGTACTTCTTATAGCCACAGCTCAGTGTGGGTGACAGCAACACTGATGGTTTCAACCAGGGAAATGTCATCAGGGAGGGTAACCGACTGTGCTAGGTCCCACCAAACACACCCACCATGAAGAGCTTCTTAGACAATGTGGTCATTTTATATACCAATGGCACATGCGGCGATGACTCTACTTGATGTAAATGACTTCATATCTTATAGTTACTCATCATGAATGCCTATGTAGTTTTGCTCGTCATGAATTGATGTCATGCCTCTCTTTTGGCCAACCTATCATGCAATGTAATATTTAACGTTATGTATGAACATCATACTTGAATATCAATTTTCTTATGCTTCAAGGATTTTATAATCGGTCTTTAAATATTCTTATTTGCATGGTTTAAAAGCTTGGTTCTCTCTCGGCCTAATCATGGACTGATCTCATGCATTTCTTATAACGCTATGTATGAACATCATGACATCATATTAAAATATCTGTTTCCTAATGCTTCAAGTATTTTATGATCGGTTTCTAAATATTCTTAGGTTCATGCTCTGAATGCTTGGTTTGCCCTCGCCCTTTGCACCATTGGCGCAACGGGTCATCTAGTACCTTCAAAATCTTGTGACATGGCAATGAAATGGACGATCTAGGGAATAAAATGTCGACCCCACTTATTAGTAACTTCTTCTTGTCCATCTTATTATCATATCAGGATAATTAATGATGCCCCGGCTGATGGATGCATTCTGCCTCTACCTCATCCGTGTGCATGCCAATAGGTGCAGATTCTCTCTCACTATCATGGAAGTGGATCATACCTGGCTAGCTACTACTACACCGCTATTGAACTCCAAGCTACTACAGTCTTCATCTTGCTGAGGCTGAATTAGAACTTTCAGACCTTCTTCCTCAGTGATCATACCGGCGAAAAGTGTGTCTTAGTCTGCCCAGCACAGGTCATGACATTGAGGACCATCGCATAAGTAGGGGGTCGCTTCCCAGGCTCAATCATTTGCATTAGCGTGTTGCCTATAGTTCTTGATGACTCCCAATCCTACATTACCCATGACCAATGACACATGTGCCATCCTCTTTTTAAGTGTCATTCCTGGATCCGTATGCTGACACACATAGTACTCGAGGATTTATAACAGAGGTAAATCACATGTATAAAGTAACATAAATACTATTATCTCAATCCAAATAGCGGAAGTAATAACAAAGTTGTGGAGTTCCCAACAACACCAACGGCAAAGTTGAGTGTAGACATCGTAACCCTAAGGTATCACTTACTCGTCGTAAGATTCCTGCAACATGAGACGTTGCAGCCATGTAGGTCAGTACATTGAATGTACATGCAAATTCACACCATAGAGCAATGATGAATAATAGCTATCACTACATGCATATTTGGCTGGTGGAGGCTCTAAGTTTAATTTTGCATAAAGCCAATTTTTCCCTACAACAAAGGAATATATTTTTATTTACTACCAGGTTATTACCATAGTTGAGGAGGTATAACCCCAACTCAATCCCAAAATTACCAAATCATTAATAACCCAACAATTTCATTAAATAGAGTGATGAGATCAACCAATAATTCAAATACCAGATACTCAAGATGTCCATAACCGGGGACACGGCTAATCATGATTAGTTTGTACACTCTGCAGAGGTTTGCGCACTTTTCCCCGCAAGACTAGATCTCCTCCGTTGAATTTCTCAAACTTCATGATGTTTGAGAAACGGATGATCGAGACACAGTCTTCTGAAGAGGTCCCCATAACCGATAGATAGGCCGTTACACCTACAATCCCCTACATCTGCTAGCCTATCATGGAAAGGTTTTCCACAACTTACTCAACTATGCCAGAGCCCATAATGGCTTCTGGCTGCACACGGAAGTTTCTAGCATGAATAATCTTATGATTCCTTTGAGCCTGGGTGGCATTCCATAGGATGATCACACGGGTACCTCGGGATCTCCTAGGACAACACTGGATTCCCTAGGAGTCCGGGCAAGCCACTGGTATATCCCCAGGGTGCCCCAACCAATCCACCCAGATGTGTATTAAAGTAGTGACCTTAAGTTACACTTAATTATTATCTCTCGCATCTTTCATGAATCTCACATACCAATCCACGTCTACGAGCATGGCTAAGCTATAAAAGCATAACGTATAATCCCGGGGTGAATCAATAAAGTAATAGGTTCCTACCTCATCAACTATATAGCAAATACCCACATATTCCCAATCCTACTCATGCAATATTTGAATGTGAAATTAATGCAAGTAAAACTGGGTTTAAAAGAGTATGATCAAAGTGTGAACTTGCCTTGTACTGTTTATGAAGATCCTTCGCACTCATAATTCCTGATAGTTCTACTCGTCACACTCCGATAAATCTATCTTAAGCAAGCAATTGCATACATAAGCACTCAGACATAAAATTCGAAGAAAAGATCTCGGAAAACTTCAAAAACATCCAAATAACTCATGCGAACAGAAAACAATTTTCAACAGTATTAAAATTATGTGGATTAGTTCTTAACAGAAATTTTAGATCAAGAGCTTCAATTTGCAAAAAGAATCAATTAAATCAGAGTTATAAAACTCAAGTTGTGATCAAAAGAAGTTCAAATTCAAATCTGTTTGAAGCCAAATTTTAAACTTTCAAAAACATGTTCAAGTTGATTATGGATAGAGGGGTTCATAACGAATAAGTGGGCGTTGGTTTCGTTTGATTTGGATAAACGAGTAAAAAGTTACGAGGGTTTATAGATCAGGAGCTACACTGTAAAAACAACTATTTGCATCTAGGTCCCTGGCTACGAAACGGAAAAAAATAACGAACGCATGTTCGCTACAGAAACCTAACGAACGAAAATCATTCGCTATCGAGGACTAACGGACGAACGTCCGCTAAATAAACTAAACTAAATAAAACGAAAACGGTTTTAAAAGAAAAACCGAAACAAATAAAAAACTGATCGAACCGGCGGTTTGGTGGTTTATACCGGTCGGGTCAGTTCCATGGAAATCGACGGCGTCGGCGGCGAGCGGCAGCTGCGGGTGTCGACGAGGCGAGGCGCCTCCGGCGGGCGAGGGCCGGAAGCGGCGGCTACGCGGGGCGAGGCGAAGGCGGCGGCGAAGCGCGGCTGCGGCGGCGGAGTGTGGCGGCGTCAGCGAGATGCAGGGCGGCGGCGACGCGATGCGAGGAGCGAGAGGGGTGCCGGGGCGGCGTATAAATAGGAGGGAGAGGCGGCAGCGGCTTCCATGGAGGAGGGGGCAGGGTGAGGCGGAGGCGGAGTCGGGCACGGGGGCGGTGGGCGACGTGCGGGCGGCAGACTCCGCTCGGGGTCGGAGGCGAAGGCGACGCGCAGGGCGCTGGGCTGTGGCCAGGGCCGGTTGGAGCTGGGCCGGCCCAATCGGCCGAAAGTTTTTTTAAACAATTTTTACAGACAATAAAAATAAAGTAAAAAAAATAAAAAAAATACTAAAGGCATGTAATATATCAAAATCTTCAAAAAAAGATTTTCTACACCATGAACATTTTCCTAGCGTCAAATAAAACCCATAAAAATTTAAATAAAGCAAACAGTGCTTCTGCTTTATTTAAAAACCAAATAAAAAATATTTTAAAAATGCCAAAATGATTTCAAACTCATTTTTCTCCACTTTTCTACTTATATTTTACCCTATTTTCCTTATATTTTATTTTTGTAGAAAAATAATTTGAATAAAATCCAAATATCTCCAAATTGAAAATAATTTCAAAGGGACGTTAAATTTGATTCTTTTAAACTTCCAACTCATATTTCATATGTTTTGAAGAAATCATTTTATCTTCTCTCATGAAAATCATCGAGTTGCATAAAGTTTCTGAATTTGAAATATTTCCAAATGAAATTCAAATATTTTCCAAAACCCTTTTCATTTATTTAAATGGAAGAAGTCATGTTATCTTCACTCTAGGTTCTTGTGATGAAATAAATTTGAATTCAATGGACATCATAAATGCAAGGTGAAAGTTTGGGAAAGTCCTTTTATTCCCTCTCATTTAACTTTCAAAAAGTATCAAATTTCACTCAATTTTACAGAAGAAACCATAACACAATCATACAATCAGTCAAAACTATTTATTTAATATAACATTTCAAAATTTAGAATTTTGGGGTGTTACAGTTCCAATGAGAGAAATGGGAGATGAAGTTGTGATATATATTGAGTTAAATACGGGTGTGATATTGGCCATGCGAAAAGACAGGCGCACGCAATGGATCTCCTATCTACTTTGTAAGAGCTCCTAGAGCATGAGTAGCAGGGAATGAAAAGGTTTCTTAGCGTTGCTAAATCCGTGCAAGAGGCCCAAGAATTTATGGTAGTTGGTAGTGTGGCGTTGTTGCCCATACCATCTATGTGGTTTATGATATGCCATTACTACCGTTTTCTTTACGCGTAGCTTTGGGGACAGGAATGAAGAGTGGAGCAGCCACAACATGGATGCCACGGGCTTGGACAAACACTGAATTGGCTATCCTCTCACGATTCCAGATTAACACTGGCACTACAAGAAATATGTCAACTTGTGACCCTCACTATTGGCCGCTGAAAGGTCATAGTTTTTCATTTGCGACCTTTTTGTGACCAAAAACAGAAGGTCAAAAGCTGGCGGTCGTAAACTGAAATTAGCGACCTTTAACAGAAGGTCGTTAACCCATGACCTTTTGTTTTGGTCACTGGCTGTCTGCCCAGGCCACGTCAGATCCGACGTGGAAAAATTGTGACCAATTGAAAAGGTCACTGACAAGATTTAGCCCGGTCCGATTAGGTGTTTATATGGGCCAAGCCCAACAATTCAGCCCATTTAGTATATTTTTTTCCTTGTTAATTCTGGTCGGCTTCATGGGCCACGCCCTACAATTCAGCTTTTTTTCTAATCTTCTTCCATTTTCTGGGCCTCAGCCTTTTTGCGGTCTATTTTTTTATTTTAAGACTTTTTTTCGTTTCATCTTTGTCCAGCATTGTTTGGGCCAAGGCCTCTTCCAGCCCATCAATATTTTCAGCCCACTAATTCATAGGACTAGACAACAGAGAAATAGTTTGAGTTTTTTTTCATTTTGCTATCAAAGCAATATTTGTTTCACCATACAATCATATATCATTTGTTACAATTACATCTTCATCAGATTATCTATACATAAGCAGAAGCAACTAAAAGAGTGCCATCTATATCAAACGACGGCCAAGCAACAAAAAAGATATACTGCCATCACAGCTCCAACGACAACTAATATAGATGGATCACTAGCTACCAACTTCCGCTTATGTGCAAACCTACGAGAAGGCCAAACAGAGAAGGAATCGCTGAAAAGATGATCACTAGCTTAGATATTCAGAGACCACTTCCATGCCGTCGATTGGATTTGGTTGCAGCCCTTCCAGTTTGCTAAGAGCATCTCTCCAGCAGCATGTCTTCTCATAACCTAAAAAGAGAACATAAACCAGCATAAGAATTTGAAACTTCTTGTCCTACCAAAATATTAGTACTTATTTAAAACAAAGGATTATCAGTAAAAGTTATTTCCACAACCGTTTGGTGGGTACTAATGGTAGTTAGTTTGTAGGCTGATTAGTTCAGTAAGTGTGTTAAACAACCAGGAGCATTTTTCTCTAAAACCAAACCAGGTATATAGTTCAAAGTGTGTTGAGCATGTGACACAAAGCATTTTCTCTACTGACTAAGATTTGAAGTTTTCCTCAGTGAAACATATGAACACAATAGGCTTCAGCTTTGCTATAAAACCTGAAAACCTTTTTGGGATTATACAAAAGGTAAACAAAACAGGTAGCTTGCAAAGAAGGCCATACAAAGATATACAGCAAGGCTCCAAGACCATGCATCTCTACACAACAGTTAGACACAGACCACATCTCACCCCAAAATAACAAATCACAAATACAATAGCTAAACTAAGCAAGCACAAACACAGCAGGTATGAATCTGTTGCATCAAGCAAGGAAACAATGAAAGGCTCCGACTATAGGGTGGATGCATCTGTTGCATCAAGCTGGTATGAATCTGTTGCATCAATCTGAACAATATCAACTATGTGCTTCCGTAGATGCCATATGTAGTTGTGCAAATATTGACGACGAGTGATCGTGCAACACTTTAGGGTGGATGCAGGTCGTGACTTTGATGACCCCCATGCTAGCCGCAGGAGATTCTCTGACTTCACATTGCAAAGTCAGAGAAGCTATAGTAGCCTGACTTCGTGGAATCTGAGTCGCCAAATGTAGCAACAATGTGTGTGAGATTTGCTCCATAGTAAAGTCTATATTTCTTCATTCTACAGTAAAAAATAATGCTACAGAGATCTCCGCAGTACTCCTTGAAGTGCCTTATCTTGGTCACTCACTTTTGATCGGACACACCAGAATGACCAACTCAGGTTATTATATTTGTGGCTTGGCTTTTTAAGTCAGAGAATATGTGTCGCGCACCAACGGGGGTCTCTTGTCCAGGCTCCATGATTTGAATAGCACATAACCTGCAATTCCCGAAGGCTCCCAAGCCTACATTATTCATGACCAACGATATATGTTTCTTCCTTCTTTTGCGTACATGATAGCGTGCCTATTTATACATCCGGGACATGTAGCTTCATATAGAGTTCTGATGAGAGAACTGAGAGAAGTAAAGGTGATATATATTGGCCATTGGCGATGATAGCGGGGTGATTGTGGCGATCAGTAGCGGGCTCGCCGCGTCACGCGTGTGTGCGTGCGGGTAGTGGGCGCCGCCGGTGCGGCTGGATCTTACGCCCATGCGGGTAGACGGCGTGGGGTGTGTGCCATGGTGATGGCCCCGGGTATAAAACCCTCACCGTGTCCGTCGTTATAGGTGTGCCGGAGTTTGAGCTCAAGAAAAGTGATGTCCGAGCAGCGGACGTTCGTCGCCGAAGTCACCAGTGTCCCCCTTACTTCTTCCTCCTCCGTTCGAGAGCGAGAGAGAGCGAGCATGAGCAAGGGAGCAAGAGTTAGGGCTAGGGTTTGTACCCAACTAGAAGTAAACGTGATATATATTGAGTTAAGTACGAGTGTGATCTTGGCCGTGAGAAAGGAAAACTTATGGAAAATTATAGCTCTCATTACATCCACTACCAAACAATAACCCACTTTGTAACTATTCTTAGAGCATGTGAGAAGGGGGAAATGAAAAGGTCTCTTAGCATTGGTACGTCCTTGCAAGAGGACGGAGAACTGATGGTAGTTGGTTGTGTTGAGTTTGCATGAATAATTTTATAAACCCATAAACTTAATGGATGGCAACCTGATTACTACATGCCTTCATTCCATGACTATAAATCTATTACAAAGCCAACCACAAAACAATTTGTTTTTTTTGGTCAGGTGCGTAAATCATGGTCAGTTCATTCAGTGCATGTGTCTGATTAGAGCTTAAGTAAATGAGTACTCCAAGACAGACAAGATTCTTGTGGCTTCGCGTTCATGTTGGCTACAATACATGCGTTCATGTTGCATTGTGCAGAACTGCAGATGCATGTGCTATTGCTTCTTCTTCTCTCTGTCCATGTTGCAGATGCGTGTGCTCTAGATACACCATGCAAGAATTATAGATATCATATATGAATTAACGTGATCGTTTACCATCTCGTTTACCAACCATTCTCTGTAGTATGTACACAAGAAAAAGACCTTATTGGACCTTGAGATGAGATTTATGAAAGAAACCAGGTGCTTTTTTTGCTTAACGAGCATTAATTCAACCATGTGCTATTGTTTCTTCTTCTCTCTGTCCATGGTGCAGGTGCCCTCTACTTGCTTTCCCTGATCAACCTCATTGTCATACCAGGCTAACGATGTTGCGGGTGATGGATGCATTCGTCCTCTACCATACTGATGTGCATGCACATGAGATCAGACTGTCTCTCGCTATCATGGAAGTGGATGATACATGGCTAGCTACTGCTACACTGCTGTTGAACTCGGCGACAGGAAGTGCCTCTGCAGTCCGCACCATCCTTACCCTGAACAGGACCTTTAGGATCTTCTCCATTAACAAGGAGACCGGTGAAAAGTGTCATTTAGTTCGCTCAGCACAGGCCGTGACGTTGAGGACCATCGCACAAGCAAAGGATATTTGCCCAGGCTCGACTGTTTGAATTACCGCATTGCCTAAAATTCTTGATACCTCCGAAGCCTACATACCCATGACCAATGACACATGTGCCATCCTCTGTTTCCTCTCTGCATGGCAAATATATATATCTAAGATGTATATAGTTGGGCAGCCACCATAACACTAGTAGAAAAGGGTTAAACGTGAAGCACATTAGTGCCGGTTTGTATTTGAGCCGGCACTAATGTATATGTATACATTAGTGCCGGTTCCAACAGCTAGCCGGGCCGCTTTCATTAGTACCGGTTTGTGGCGAACCTTTAGCACCGGTTCGTGCCACGAACCGGTACTAATGAGAGTGGTGGCAGGATGTTGTCAGACTGGGGCCCCTCCAGCCCCTTTAGTACCGGTTTTTGGCACGAACCGGTACTAAAGGTCGTCCTACATAGACCCTTCGTCCACCCGAGCTCGCTTTGTTCTTTCCCTTTCCCCTCTCCTCTCTGTTCTTCCCCTCTTCCTCTCAAGCTCATCACACATTTTGCCCAAAATTTGTCAAGATTTGAAGGCCCCCATCCATTCAAATCATCACAAAGGTTAGCAACTTTGTCCTTTCATCTCTCATTGCTAGATTAGCTCGTGCAATGCTTTATATAGTGATTGATTTTTGAGTTTAGTAATTTGGGAGGATATATATATATATATATATATATATATGTGTGTGTGTGTGTGTGTGTGTGTGTGTGTGTGTGTGTGCTAGTATTTGATTTATATGCAATTTGAGGTAAAAAATAACACTTAGTTTGCATATGTAGGTGTGGTTTACTTAGTGCCTTCTAAATCTCCGTCGTAACCACCGTCGATCGCCCGCACCGTCCCGTCGCCAGCACCACCTTGTGGTGAGCCTCTTGTTCATGAAATTTTATATAAAAATTGATGTTTGTGTGATTTGGATATATAGTTACTCGTATAATTATCTTACCCGTACGTTGTTTGTTATACATATAGTGCCATGGTTTTGATATCCGTCCCCGTCGGCCCTCGTCCTCGTTATGATTCGGATGTGGTATATATATTCTCTTTTAAAACTAGTTGCATTTCGTGTTTATGACAAATTATGCCCATCAAGTTGACATAGAAATTTTTTCTAGGAGGTATGTGAACCGGAAATTCCAACCGACCCTATTGTCGAGAGGTTAAATTTAGTTGAAAGAGAAAACGAGTACTTGAAAGAAAAATTGAAAAGAATTGAGGGGGAGAAGATGGAATTGGAGTTGCATGTTGCCAATGTCGTCGATGATCACAAGATCAAGATGGAGAAAATGCGCTTGAAGATGAGAAAGATTAGAAAATATGCCATCGATAGTGAGGCTTGGTATCATTATGCTGTTGGATCCATTGCTACCTTAGTTGCGATCTTGATCGCATTTGTTGTTGCATTTAAATTCTTTAGCTAGAGAGTTATTTGTTTGTTGCATTTAAGTGTTGTATGAACTTTATGTATGAACTTGTATTAATTTGGTCTATTCGGTGTTGTGTAATGAAGATGAGCCGGCAATGGATGTACGATGACCGATGCTCTCCCCAGTTCGTTGAGGGCGTGCATACTCTTCTGCTTGCGGCTGAGGCAAACAAGCGGGCGGATGGTTTTATGCCTTGTCCATGTGCTGGCTGTAAGAATGGTCACAATTACTCTACGTCAAGAACCATTCACGTCCACCTGTTTAAGTCCGGTTTCATGCCCCACTATAATGTTTGGACCAAGCACGGAGAAAGAGGGGTTATGATGGAAGACAATGAAGAAGAAGAGGACGACGACAACTATCCTGGCCATGGGTTCCCTGAATACGATGATACAACAATGGGGGAAGAAGTTGAGCCGGTAATGCGGGAAGAAGCTGAGCCGGCAATGCGGGAAGAAGCTGAAGAAGAGGCATCAGATGAGCCCGTTGATGATCTAGGTCGGGCCATTGCCGATGCAAAGAAAAACTGCGCAAGTGATTTGGAGAAGAAGAAGTTGCAGCGCATGTTAGAGGATCACAAAAAATTGTTGTACCCGAATTGCGTAGGTGACAAGAAAAAGCTGGGCACCACACTGGAGTTGCTGCAATGGAAGGCAGAGAATGGTGTATCTGACAAGAGTTTTGGAAAGTTGCTGGTAATGATAAAGGATATGCTTCCAAAGGACAACGAATTGCCCGAGAGTACGTACGAAGCAAAGAAGGCTGTCTGCCCTATAGGGTTAGAGGTGCAGAAGATACATGCATGCCCTAATGATTGCATCCTCTAACGAAGTGAGTACAAGGATTTGAACGCTTGCCCGGTATGTGGTGCATTGCGCTATAAGATCAGCCGCGATGACCCTGGTGATGTCGAGGACGAGCGCCCCAGGAAAAAGATTCCTGCCAAGGTGATGTGGTATGCTCCTATAATACCACGGTTGAAACGTTTGTTCCAAAACAAAGAGCATGCCAAGGCGATGCGATGGCACAGAGAAGACCGTAAGAAAGACGGAAAGTTGAGAGTACCCGCTGACGGGTCGCAGTGGAGAAAAATCGAAAGAAAGTACGGGAAGGAGTTTGCAGATGATGCAAGGAGCGTATGGTTTGGTCTAAGCGCAGATGGCATTAATCCTTTTGGGGAGCAGAGCAGCAACCATAGCACCTGGCCTGTGACTCTATGTTTGTATAACCTTCCTCCTTGGTTGTGCATGAAGCGGAAGTTCATTATGATGCCAGTGCTCATCCAAGGCCCTAAGCAACCCGGCAACGACATTGATGTGTACCTAAGGCCATTAGTTGAAGAACTCTTACAACTGTGGAATGGAACAGGTGTACGTGCATGGGATGAGCACATGGGGGAAGAATTTGACCTAAAGGCGTTGCTATTCGTGACCATCAATGATTGGCCTGCTCTCAGTAACCTTTCAGGACAGACAAACAAGGGATACCGCGCATGCACGCACTGTTTGGACGATACCGATAGTATATATTTGGCTAATTGTAAGAAGAATGTGTACCTGGGACATCGTCGATTTCTTCCGAGCAGGCATCCCGTAAGAAAGAAAGGCAAGCATTTCAAAGGTGAGGCGGATCACCGGACGAAGCCTCGCCACCGTACTGGTGCTGATGTACATGATATGGTCAAGGATTTGAAGGTGGTCTTTGGAAAGGGTCCTGGTGGACAACCTGTTCCGAATGACGCTGACGGACGCGCACCAATGTGGAAGAAGAAATCTATATTTTGGGACCTGCCCTATTGGAAAGACCTAGAGGTCCGCTCCGCAATCGACGTGATGCACGTGACGAAGAATCTTTGTGTGACCCTGCTTGGCTTCTTGGGTGTGTATGGGAAGACAAAAGATACACCTGAGGCACGGGAGGACCAGCAACGTATGCACGGAAAAGACGGCATACATCAGGGTCATGCAAGCTATGTTCTTACCAAAGAAGAGAAGGAAATCTTCTTTGAATGCCTGCTCAGTATTAAGGTACCGTTTGGCTTCTCGTCGAATATAAAGGGAATAATAAACATGGCAGAGAAAAAGTTCCAGAACCTAAAGTCTCATGACTGCCACGTGATTATGACGCAACTGCTTCTGGTTGCATTGAGGGGACTTCTACCGGAAAACGTTCGATTAGCCATTATGAAGCTATGTGCATTTCTCAATGCAATCTCTCAGAAGGTAATCGATCTAAAAATCATACCAAGGTTAGAGAATGATTTGGTGCAATGTCTTGTCAGTTTCGAGTTGGTGTTCCCACCATCCTTCTTCAACATCATGACGCACGTCCTAGTTCACCTATGCGAAGAGATTAACGTTTTGGGTCCTATATTTCTACACAATATGTTCCCCTTTGAGAGGTTCATGGGAGTCTTAAAGAAATATGTTCATAACCGTGCTAGGCCAGAAGGAAGCATCTCCAAGGGCCATGAAAATGAGGAGGTCATTGAGTTTTGTATTGACTTTATTCCTGACCTTAAGCCGATTGGTGTTCCTGAATCGCGGCATAAGGGCAGACTGCATGGAAAAGGCACGCTAGGAGGGGAACAAATAATATGTATGGACGGACATTCTCTCACTGAAGCACACTACATAATTCCGCCTTGGTGGCCCCGTATATGGATGAACACAAGAATTTGCTACGCTCCAAACACCCGGAGCGGTCTAATGACTGGATTACACGTGAACAAACCAGGAGTTTCGCCAGCTGGTTGCAGACACGTACCATGCATGACACCTCTATTGAAGATGACCTGTACTTTCTGTCCTAGTTACCATCTTCTAATATAATGACTTTCAAAGGGTAGGAGATAAATGGTAATACATTTTACACGATCGCCCAAGATATGAAGAGCACCAACCAAGACAGTGGTGTCCGCTTTGATGCAGAAACCAAGACGGGAAAGGAAACATATTATGGTTATATATAGGACATATGGGAACTTGACTATCGACGTGGTTTGAAGGTCCCTTTATTTCGGTGCAAATAGGTCGATATGACACGAGGTGGGGTAACGGAAGACCCGCAGTACGGAATGACAACAGTGGATCTCAACAATCTTGCGTATGCAGACGAACCATTCATCCTAGCCAATGATGTGGCACAGGTTTTCTATGTGAAGGACATGTCTACCAAGCAAAGAAAAAGAAAATATAAGGAAGCGAATGCATCGTACGATGAGCCAAAGCGGCACATAGTTCTTTCTGGGAAGAGAAACATCGTGGGAGTGGATGACAAGACAGACAAGTCAGAAGATTATGAAAAGTTAGATGAAATTGCTCCATTCACAGAGAATATTGACCCGAGCATCCCGTTAAATGATGAAGATTTTCCATGGTTACGGCGCAAAGGGACACAAGCAAAGAAAAAGTTTCACACCCAAAGATCTGGGATGTGATCAGCTTCACTATCATCACTTTCTTCTGTGTTTCACACCCAGAAGGGAATCTCTGTAATAGTTAGGGTAGTTATGTGTTTTGGCATTTGAAACACGAAGAAATTTTACGTGCAAACAAATTCTTTCATGCCTTTACTGATTTTTAAAGTTAAGTTATTCACAAACTAGTGATTCACACTAATTTCAAATAATTCAAAATTTAAACTATTCAAATTTGAAAACTACGGGCACTAACAGAAAGTTTGTAATTTTTTGTACGTAAAGCAAAAATATTCACAAAGAAACTCTAAATACACAAAAAAACTCAAAAATAAATAAAGCAAAAAAAATAAAAATAAAGCCCGCCTACTAGGCTAGAGCAGCCTGCATACGACTAGAAACCCAACCTGTTGTTGGGCCAGGACGCAGGCCCGCAATGGCCCTGTAGGCCCACAGGGCAGCACAGATGACATAGGGCCTGTAGGCCTGCTTTGGAGAGAAGCTCGAGAGAGCTACCGCATGGGGGTTTATAAACAAGTGTGGACGCCCCTCGGCTAGCGAGGTGGGACTAAACTTGCCGCACCGCACCTGCGCCAGCGCACCCCCTTTAGTATCGGTTGGTGGCTCCAACCGGTACTAAAGGACCCCCTTTAGTACCGGTTGGTGCCACCAGCCGGTACTAAAGGGGTGCCTTCCCGCCGCTTGGCCTGGCCAAAACAGGCCTTTAGTACCGGTTGGTGCCACCAGCCGGTACTAAAGGGGGTGCCTTCCCGCCGCTTGGCCTGGCCAAAACAGGCCTTTAGTACCGGTTGGTGGGTCCAACCAGTACTAAAGGCCCCTCCTATATAAACAACACTTACGAAAATTTCAGTTTCTCATCTGCTTCTTCTCCTCTGCACCGTCGCCCGCCGCCCCCGTACGTCTCCATATCCCTCGTCGCCACCCCCGTCGCCGCCCCGTCGTCCCCGTCGTCACCGCCGCCCCGTCCCGGCCCGTCCCGCGTCGTCGCCGTCCCCGTCGTCGCCGCCCCGTACGTCCCCGTCGTCGTCACCGCCCCGGCCCGTACGTCCCCGCCCCCGTCGTCGCCGCCCCGTCCCTGTACTCGTCGTCGTCATCCCCGTCGTCGCCGCGCCCGTCGCCGTCCCCGTCGCCGCCCCACGTCGCCGCCCCCGTCGCCTCTCGCCTCGCCGGTGAGCGCACACACACACATACATTTTTTGTTTTTTAGTTATACAAATAGTTAGAAATTTTTCTGTTTTTTAGAAATAGTTAGAAATGTTAGAATTGTTAGAATAGTTAGAATTGTTAGAATTGTTAGAAATTGTTAGAATTGTTAGAAATTGTTAGAATAGTTAGAATTGTTAGAATAGTTAGAATTCTTAGAAATTTTTCTATTTTTTAGTTATAGAAATAGTTATAAAAAACTTAGAATTGTTAGAAATTTTTCTGTTTTTTAGTTATAGAAATAGTTATAAAGAAGTTAGAATTTTTCTTTTTTTTAGTTCTAGAAATATTAGAAATGTTATACAAATGTTAGTTATATATATAGAAATGTTATAATTTTTTTTTTCTGTTTTTTAGTTATAGAAATATTAGAAATGTTATAGAAATGTTAGTTATATATAGCATTGTTAGAAATGTTATAGAAATGTTAGTTATAGAGAAATGTTAGAAATTTTTGTTATCAAAATCCAATCATTAAAAAAATGTTACTTTTTGCGGGCATATAGCTAATATTTGTTCTCGACGATGCCCGGCCCGCATCCTCGCTGTCGACACGTCCGCGACGACGTCCGGCTGACCCATGTCCGGGATTGGGCTCCGTCGGGCTGGCACTGGGAGGTGCTGCCTGGAGGGGCGCGCCGCTTGATGAGGAACCCGGCCCCGGGTCCCGTCATCGACCCTGATCTCGTTTGGTGGCGTTCGCGTGGGCCAGTTTCGGTGCGGAGGGAGCCGGCCCCGCCGGAGGTGGTACGTCGTCGTGTCAGGGAGGAGGACGAGCACGTCCATCGCAACATGGTTGCGTTAGAGGGCGGCAGGTTCTCCAATACCTGGCAGTTTCTTCAGGGATCTCACTTTAGCTATGATCCTGTGAGGGTTCCTTCTCTTTGGGCGTCCACCGCCCGCGCCGCAGGAACCGCGAGTGTCCTAGATACTTATGTAGTGTTCGATCTTTATTAGCTACCTAGCCAGTGATGTATTCGATATTATATCTATTATTCGAGACAATGTATTCGAGATTATATCTATTATTCGAGACGATGTATTCGAGATTATATCTATTATTCGAGACGATGTATTCGAGATTATATCTATTATTCGAGACGATGTAATTTGAATACTAAATTGTTTTATATTTCTTTTGGATTAGTTAAATAAAAGCTATGGCGGACAATACCGACAGAGAGGGAGAACAGAGCATGTTCGATATCATACGCGGGCCAGATGATGATCAGAATGAAGAAGATTATGACGGCTCCGAATTTCTAAACAACACCGGAGAGGGTGATATGATATTCGATCGCGACGACCGAATGGATGAAGTCATGAACTATGATTATGACAATGACGAAGAACATGTTGATCCTGAAACAACAAAGACCAGCGAGGTATATATATTTATATAAGCAGGCATTTGGTGATCATCACATGTTTTAAATGAGTTGAAGATATATTAATGAATCGATCTTTCTTCTTTCAGCCATCCGGATCGAGCAAATCTTCAGGCAACAGGACGAAACGAGGCCGAAACAAAATGTTGAAGCAGGGCGTAAAGTATAATATCGAGGCAATCAAACCTAATGGCGAACCATTAGCGCCTAAGAAGATTGCGGACAAGTTCGTTTGTCAGTGCGGAGTTCTTGTGAAGGACCAACTCCCGATCTCCCTTCAAGAATGGAGAGAGCCAGTGGCAAGCGTTGAACTTCGAACACCCAGAATTTGGGAAGGATCCAAGGAACATCGTGCTGGGCGCGAACACCGATGGAGTCAATCCGTTTGGCAGCCAGAGAAGCGCACATAGCACCTGGCCTGTGTTTGTGTGGACGTACAACCCTCCCCCCTGGTTGTGCATGAAGAGGATGTTGGAAATATGCCCTAGAGGCAATAATAAAAGCACTATTATTATATTTCTTTGTTCATGATAATTGTCTTTTATTCATGCTATAATTGTGTTATCCGGAAATCGTAATACATGTGTGAATAATAGACACCAACATGTCCCTAGTAAGCCTCTAGTTGACTAGCTCATTGATCAACAGATAGTCATGGTTTCCTGACTATGGACATTGGATGTCATTGATAACGGGATCACATCATTAGGAGAATGATGTGATGGACAAGACCCAATCCTAAACATAGCATAAGATCGTATAGTTTGTTTGCTAGAGTTTTCCAATGTCAAGTATCTTTTCCTTAGACCATGAGATCGTGTAACTCCCGGATACCGTAGGAGTGCTCTGGGTGTACCAAACGTCACAACGTAACTGGGTGACTATAAAGGTATACTACGGGTATCTCCGAAAGTGTCTGTTGGGTTGATACGGATCAAGACTGGGATTTGTCACTCCGTATGACGGAGAGGTATCACTGGGCCCACTCGGTAATGCATCATCATAATGAGCTCAAAGTGACCAAGTGTCTGGTCACGGGATCATGCATTACAGTATGAGTAAAGTGACTTGCCGGTAACGAGATTGAACGAGGTATTGGGATACCGACGATCGGATCTCGGGCAAGTAACATACCGATTGACAAAGGCAATTGTATACGGGGTTGCTTGAATCCTCGACATCGTGGTTCATCCGATGAGATCATCGAGGAGCATGTGGGAGCCAACATGGGTATCCAGATCCCGCTGTTGGTTATTGACCGGAGAGCGATCTCGGTCATGTCTACATGTCTCCCGAACCCGTAGGGTCTACACACTTAAGGTTCGGTGACGCTAGGGTTGTAGGGATATGTATATGCAGTAACCCGAATGTTGTTCAGAGTCCCGGATGAGATCCCGGACGTCACGAGGAGTTCCGGAATGGTCCGGAGGTAAAGAATTATATATAGGAAGAGTCCCAAAGGGGGAAGGCACCTCCTAGGTGCCTTGGGGAGGAGGGATTCCTCCCTTGGCCGCCGCCCCCTAGGAGATTGGATCTCCTAGGGCCGGCGCCCCCCCCCCCTAGGCTCCCTATATATAGTGGGGGAAGGAGGGCCTCTCAATCCATGCCTTTGGTGCCTCCCTCTCCCTCTCCAACACATCCTCCTCCTCCATAGTGCTTGGCGAAGCCCTGCCGGAGTACTGCAGCTCCACCACCACCACGCCGTCGTGCTGCTGTTGGAGCCATCTTCCTCAACCTCTCCTTCCCCCTTGCTGGATCAAGAAGAAGGAGACGTTACGCTGACCGTACGTGTGTTGAACGCGGAGGTGCCGTCCGTTCGGCGCTAGGATCTCCGGTGATTTGGATCACGTCGAGTACGCCTTCCTCATCCCCGTTCTTTGAACGCTTCCGCGCGTGATCTAGAAAGGTATGTAGATGCAATCCGATCACTCGTTGCTAGTTAAACTCCTAGATGGATCTTGGTGAAATCGTAGGAAAATTTTTGTTTTCTGCAACGTTCCCCACAGTGGCATCATGAGCTAGGTCTATGCGTAGTTCTCTTGCACGAGTAGAACACAATTTGTTGTGGGCGTTGATGTTGTCAACTTTCTTGCCGCTACTAGTCTTATCTTGCTTCAACGGTATTGTGGGATGAAGCGGCCCGGACCAACCTTACACGTACGCTTACGTGAGACCGGTTCCACCGACTAACATGCACTAGTTGCATAAGGTGGCTGGCGGGTGTCTGTCTCTCCCACTTTAGTTGGAGCGGATTCGATGAAAAGGGTCCTTATGAAGGGTAAATAGAAGTTGACAAATCACGTTGTGGCTTTCACGTAGGTAAGAAAACGTTCTTGCTAGAACCCTTTTGCAGCCACGTAAAACTTGCAACAACAATTAGAGGACGTCTAACTTGTTTTTGCAGCAAGTGCTTTGTGATATGATATGGCCAAAGTTGTGATGAATGATGAATGATATATATGTGATGTATGAGATGTTCATGCTATTGTAATAGGAATCACGACTTGCATGTCGATGAGTATGACAACCGGCAGGAGCCATAGGAGTTGTCTTTATTTTTTGTATGACCTGCGTGTCATTGAGAAACGCCATGTAAATTACTTTACTTTATTGCTAAACGCGTTAGCCATAGTAGTAGAAGTAATAATTGGCGAGCAACTTCATGGAGACACGATGATGGAGATCATGATGATGGAGCCCCAAGATGGAGATCAAAGGAGCTATGTGATATTGGCCATATCATGTCACTATTATTATTTGATTGCATGTGATGTTTATCATGTTTTTGCATCTTGTTTGCTTAGAACGACGGTAGTAAATAAGATGATCCCTCATAATAATTTCAAGAAAGTGTTCCCCCTAACTGTGCACCGTTGCGACAGTTCGTTGTTTCGAAGCACCACGTGATGATCGGGTGTGATAGATTCCAACGTTCACATACAACGGGTGTAAGACAGATTTACACATGCAAACACTTAGGTTGACTTGACGAGCCTAGCATGTACAGACATGGCCTCGGAACACAGAAAACCGAAAGGTCGAGCATGAGTCGTATAGAAGATACGATCAACATGAAGATGTTCACCGATGTTGACTAGCCCGTCTCACGTGATGATCGGACACGGCCTAGTTAACTCGGATCATGTTATACTTA
This sequence comes from Triticum urartu, assembly GCF_056163025.1. Classification (NCBI taxonomy): domain Eukaryota; kingdom Viridiplantae; phylum Streptophyta; class Magnoliopsida; order Poales; family Poaceae; genus Triticum; species Triticum urartu. The sequence continues at coordinate 803,211 of NC_141875.1, forward strand.
AATTACAGGAGGGATGTCTATCTAAGTGGGAGTTCATTGAATAATTTGATTAGATGAACTTAATTATCATGAACTTAGTCTAAAATATTTACAATATGTCTTGTAGATCAAATGGCCATCGTAGTCCTCAACTTCAACTCATTCGTAGAGAAAACCAAGCTGAAAGACGATGGCAGCAACTACACGGACTGGGTCCGGAACCTGAGGATCATCCTCATAGCTACCAAGAAAGATTATGTCCTACAAGCACCGCTGGGTAACGCACCTGTTCTCCCTGCAGAACAAGACGTTATGAACGCTTGGCAGGCACGTACCGATGACTACTCCCTCGTTCAGTGCGGCATGCTTTACAGCTTAGAGCCGGGGCTCCAAAAGCGTTTTGAGAGACACTGAGCATATGAGATGTTCGAAGAGCTGAAAATGGTTTTCCAAGCTCATGCCCGAGTCGAGAGATATCAAGTCTCCGACAAGTTCTTCAGCTGTAAGATGGAGGAAAACAGTTCTGTCAGTGAGCACATACTCACTATGTCTGGGTTACATAACCGCTTGACTCAGCTGGGAGTTAATCTCCCGGATGACGCGGTCATTGACAGAATCCTTCTGTCGCTTCCATCGAGCTACAAGAGCTTTGTGATGAACTTCAATATGCAGGGGATGGAAAAGACCATTCCTGAAGTATTTGCAATGCTGAAATCAGCAGAGGTAGAAGTCAAAAAGGAACATCAAGTGTTGATGGTGAATAAAACCACTAAGTTCAAGAAAGGCAAGGGTAAGAAAACCTTCAAGAAAGATGGCAAGGGAGTTGCCGCGCCCGGCAAGCAAGCTGCCGGGAAGAAGCCAAAGAATGGACCCAAGCCCGAGACTGAGTGCTTTTATTGCAAGGAAAGTGGTCACTGGAAGCGGAACTGCCCCAAATACTTAGCGGACAAGAAGGCCGGCAAAACGAAAGGTATATGTGATATACATGTAATTGATGTGTACCTTACCAGTACTCGTAGTAGCTCCTGGGTATTTGATACCGGTGCAGTTGCTCACATTTGTAACTCAAAGCAGGAGCTGCGGAATAAGCGGAGACTGGCGAAGGACGAGGTGACGATGCGCGTCGGGAATGGTTCCAAGGTCGATGTGATCGCCGTCGGCACGCTACCTCTACATTTACCTACGGGATTAGTTTTGAACCTCAATAATTGTTATTTAGTGCCAAGTTTGAGCATGAACATTGTATCAGGATCTCGTTTAATACGAGATGGCTACTCATTTAAATCCGAGAATAGTGGTTGTTCTATTTATATGAGAGATATGTTTTATGGTCATGCTCCGATGGTGAATGGTTTATTCATAATGAATCTCGAGCGTAATGCTACACATGTTCATAGTGTGAGTACCAAAAGATGTAAGATTGTTAATGATAGTCCCACATACTTGTGGCACTGCCGCCTTGGTCACATAGGTGTCAAACGCATGAAGAAGCTCCATGTTGATGGACTTTTAGAGTCTCTTTATTACGAATCATTTGACACGTGCGAACCATGCCTCATGGGTAAAATGACCAAGACTCCGTTCTCAGGAACAATGGAGCGAGCAACCAACTTATTGGAAATCATACATACTGATGTGTGCGGTCCAATGAGTGTTGAGGCTCGCGGTGGCTATCGTTATGTTCTCACCCTCACTGATGACTTGAGTAGATATGGGTATATCTATTTAATGAAACACAAGTCTGAGACCTTTGAAAAGTTCAAGGAATTTCAGAGTGAGGTTGAGAATCAACGTGACAGGAAAATCAAGTTCCTGTGATCAGATCGTGGAGGAGAATACTTGAGTCATGAGTTTGGCACACACTTAAGAAAATGTGGAATAGTTTCACAGCTCACGCCGCCTGGAACACCTCAGCGTAATGGTGTGTCCGAACGTCGTAATCGCACTCTATTAGATATGGTGCGATCTATGATGTCTCTTACCAATTTGCCGCTATCTTTTTGGGGGTATTCTTTAGAGACAGCCGCATTCACTTTAAATAGGGCTCCGTCGAAATCCGTTGAGACGACACCGTATGAATTATGGTTTGGGAAGAAACCTAAGCTGTCATTTCTAAAAGTTTGGGGATGCGATGCTTATGTCAACAAACTTCAACCTGAAAAGCTCGAACCCAAGTCAGAAAAATGCGTCTTCATAGGATACCCTAAGGAAACTATTGGGTATACCTTCTACCTCAGATCCGAAGGCAAGATTTTTGTTGCCAAGAATGGATCCTTTCTAGAGAAGGAGTTTCTCTCGAAAGAAGTAAGTGGGAGGAAAGTAGAACTTGATGAAGTATTACCTCTTGAACTGGAAAATGGTGCAACTCAAGAAAATGTTCCTGAGGTGCCTGCACCGACTAGAGAGGAAGTTAATGATGATGATCATGAAACTTCAGATCAAGTTGCTACTGAACTTCGTAGGTCCACAAGGACACGTTCCGCACCAGAGTGGTACGGCAACCCTGTCTTGGAAATCATGTTGTTAGACAATGGTGAACCTTCAAACTATGAAGAAGCGATGGCAGGCCCGGATTCCGACAAATGGCTAGAAGCCATGAAATCCGAGATAGGATCCATGTATGAAAACGAAGTATGGACTTTGACTGACTTGCCCGTTGAGCGGCGAGCCATAGAAAATAAATGGATCTTTAAGAAGAAGACAGACGCGGATGGTAATGTGACCATCTATAAAGCTCGGCTTGTCGCTAAGGGTTATCGACAAGTTCAAGGGGTTGACTACGATGAGACTTTCTCACCGGTAGCGAAGCTAAAGTCCGTCCGAATCATGTTAGCAATTGCCGCATTCTATGATTATGAGATATGGAAAATGGACGTCAAAATGGCATTCCTTAATGGTTTCCTTAAGGAAGAATTGTATATGATGCAGCCGGAAGGTTTTGTCGATCCTAAGAATGCTGACAAGGTGTGCAAGCTCCAACGCTCGATTTATGGGCTGGTGCAAGCATCTCGGAGTTGGAACATTCGATTTGATGAGATGATCAAAGCGTTTGGGTTTGCGCAGACTTATGGAGAAGCCTGCGTTTACAAGAAAGTGAGTGGGAGCTCTGTAGCATTTCTCATATTATATGTAGATGACATACTTTTGATGGGAAATGAAATAGAACTCTTGGACAGCATTAAGGCCTACTTGAATAAGAGTTTTTCAATGAAGGACCTTGGAGAAGCTGCATATATATTAGGGATCAAGATCTATAGAGATAGATCAAGACGCCTCATAGGTCTTTCACAAAGCACATACCTTGAGAAGATATTGAAGAAGTTCAATATGGATCAGTCTAAGAAGGGGTTCTTGCCTGTGTTGCAAGGTGTGAAATTGAGCTCAGCTCAATGTCCGACCACGGCAGAAGATATAGAAGAGATGAGTGTCATCCCCTATACCTCAGCCATAGGTTCTATTATGTATGCCATGCTGTGTACCAGACCTGATGTAAACCTTGCCGTAGGTTTGGTAGGAAGGTACCAAAGTAATCCCGGCAAGGAACACTGGACAGCGGTCAAGAATATCCTGAAGTACCTGAAAAGGACTAAGGAAATGTTTCTCGTATATGGAGGTGACGAAGAGCTCGTCGTAAAGGGTTACGTCGACGCTAGCTTCGACACAGATTTGGATGACTCAAAGTCACAAACCGGATACGTGTATATTTTGAATGGTGGGGCAGTAAGCTGGTGCAGTTGCAAGCAGAGCGTCGTGGCGGGATCTACATGTGAAGCGGAGTACATGGCAGCCTCGGGGGCAGCGCATGAAGCAATTTGGGTGAAGGAGTTCATCACCGACCTAGGAGTCATACCCAATGCGTCGGGTCCGATCAAGCTCTTCTGTGACAACACTGGAGCTATTGCACTTGTCAAGGAGCCCTGGTTTCACAAGAAGACAAGGCACATCAAGCGTCGCTTCAACTCCATTCGTGAAAATGTTCAAGATGGAGACATAGATATTTGTAAAGTACATACGGACCTGAATGTAGCAGATCCGTTGACTAAACCTCTCCCTAGTACAAAACATGATAAACACCAGAATTCCATGGGTGTTCGATTCATCACAATGTAACTAGATTATTGACTGTAGTGCAAGTGGGAGACTGTTGGAAATATGCCCTAGAGGCAATAATAAAAGCATTATTATTATATTTCCTTGTTCATGATAATTGTCTTTTATTCATGCTATAATTGTGTTATCCGGAAATCGTAATACATGTGTGAATAATAGACACCAACATGTCCCTAGTAAGCCTCTAGTTGACTAGCTCGTTGATCAACAGATAGTCATGGTTTCCTGACTATGGACATTGGATGTCATTGATAACGGGATCACATCATTAGGAGAATGATGTGATGGACAAGACCCAATCCTAAACATAGCATAAGATCGTATAGTTCGTTTGCTAGAGTTTTCCAATGTCAAGTATCTTTTCCTTAGACCATGAGATCGTGTAACTCCCGGATACCGTAGGAGTGCTTTGGGTGTACCAAACGTCACAACGTAACTGGGTGACTATAAAGGTATACTACGGGTATCTCCGAAAGTGTCTGTTGGGTTGACACGGATCAAGACTGGGATTTGTCACTCCGTATGACGGAGAGGTATCACTGGGCCCACTCGGTAATGCATCATCATAATGAGCTCAAAGTGACCAAGTGTCTGGTCACGGGATCATGCATTACGGTACGAGTAAAGTGACTTGCCGGTAACGAGATTGAACAAGGTATTGGGATATCGACGATCGGATCTCGGGCAAGTAACATACCGATTGACAAAGGGAATTGTATACGGGGTTGCTTGAATCCTCGACATCGTGGTTCATCCGATGAGATCATCGAGGAGCATGTGGGAGCCAACATGGGTATCCAGATCCCGCTGTTGGTTATTGACCGGAGAGCGATCTCGGTCATGTCTACATGTCTCCCGAACCCGTAGGGTCTACACACTTAAGGTTCGGTGACGCTAGGGTTGTAGGGATATGTATGTGCAGTAACCCGAATGTTGTTCGGAGTCCCGGATGAGATCCCGGACGTCACGAGGAGTTCCGGAATGGTCCGGAGGTAAAGAATTATATATAGGAAGTGCTATTTCGGCCATCGGGACAAGTTTCGGGGTCACCGGTATTGTACCGGGACCACCGGAAGGGTCCCGGGGGTCCACCGGGTGGGGCCACCTGCCCTGGGGGGCCACATGGGCTGTAGGGGTGCACCTTGGCCCATATGGGTCAAGGGCACCAGCCCCAAGAGGCCCATGCGCCAAGAGATAAGGAAGGGAAGAGTCCCAAAGGGGGAAGGCACCTCCTAGGTGCTTTGGGGAGGAGGGATTCCTCCCTTGGCCGCCGCCCCCTAGGAGATTGGATCTCCTAGGGCCGGCGCCCCCCCCCCCCCCAGGCTCCCTATATATAGTGGGGGAAGGAGGGCCTCTCAATCCACACCTTTGGTGCCTCCCTCTCCCTCTCCAACACATCCTCCTCCTCCATAGTGCTTGGCGAAGCCCTGCCGGAGTACTGTAGCTCCACCACCACCACGCCGTCGTGCTGCTGTTGGAGCCATCTTCCTCAACCTCTCCTTCCCCCTTGCTGGATCAAGAAGAAGGAGACGTTACGCTGACCGTACGTGTGTTGAACGCGGAGGTGCCGTCCGTTCGGCTCTAGGATCTCCGGTGATTTGGATCACGTCGAGTACGCCTTCCTCATCCCCGTTCTTTGAACGCTTCCACGCGTGATCTACAAAGGTATGTAGATGCAATCCGATCACTCGTTGCTAGATGAACTCCTAGATGGATCTTGGTGAAACCGTAGGAAAATTTTTGTTTTCTGCAACGTTCCCCACAGAGGAAGTACATTCACATGAGTATGCTAATTGAAGGGCCGAAACAACCAGGGAACGATATCAATATGTATCTGGGGCTGCTGAAAGAGGAGTTAGACACGCTGTGGAAAACGCCAGCCAATACATGGGACGCCGCAGAGAAAGAATATTTCCCTGTGAGAGTCGCACTGCTCACGACGGTGCACGACTATCTCGGTTACGGATATCTCGCGGGGCAGGTGGTCCACGGATTTTCTGGATGCGTCAGGTGCATGGATGACACAACGTATCGCCAGCTAGATAGAGATCCCGGGTCTTCGAAAACCGTGTTCATGGGACATAGAAGGTGGCTTCGCGACGATGACCCGTGGAGGAAACGCAAGGATCTGTTCGATGGTGAAACCGAAACCCGAAGACGCCCGCGTACAAGGAGCGGCGAGGAAATAGACGGGCTGTTGAAAAATTGGAAAGATTGCCCACTGCCGGGAAAGAAGCAAAAGGCGCCAGAGTCGGGAAAGAAGCGAAAGGCGCCAGAGCCGCTGCTGAAGGTATGGAAAACGAGGTATGTTTTCCGGGACTTGCCGTATTGGAAGATCCACTGTGTGCCTCACAGCTTTGATGTCATGCATATCACGAAGAACGTGTGCGAGAGTCTGCTTGGTACCCTGCTCAACATGCCAGAGAGGACCAAAGATGGGCCGAAAGCAAGGGCAGACTTGAAATCAATGGGCATCATGGAGGAGCTTCACGCTAATGATGATGGTGATGAGGCGAAGCAGGACACAGAAAGTCGTCGCGAAGGCAAAAAGGCCAAGAAGACCGGAAATGACTACCCTCCCGCGTGCTTCACTCTAAGTCAGGAGGAGATCGAGCAGTTTTTCACCTGCCTTGTAGGAGTAAAACTTCCTTACGGTTACGCGGGAAAGATAAGCAGATACCTAGACCCAGCGAAGCAGAAGTTCAGCGGGATGAAGTCTCACGACTGTCACGTGCTGATGACGCAGATACTTCCAATTGCAATCCGTGGGATCATGGACACGCACGTCCGTGAAACGCTATTTTGCCTATGCAACTTTTTCGATGTCATCTCTCGGAAGTCGGTTGGCGTGAGGCAACTCAGAAGGCTACAGGAAGAGATCGTGGTGATACTATGTGAGCTTGAGATGTACTTCCCGCCCGCATTTTTCGACGTTATGGTGCATCTGCTGGTCCATATCGTGGAGGATATCATCCAACTCGGGCCGACGTTCCTGCACAGCATGATGCCGTTCGAAAGGATGAACGGTGTCATCAAAGGATACGTTCGCAACATGTCACGTCCAGAGGGAAGTATAGCCAGGGGCTTTCTGACCGAAGAGTGCATCTCCTACTGCACGAATTATCTAGGCATCGAGAACCCCGTTGGTCTGCCCGTCGACAGGCACCTCGGCAAGCTCGCTGGATGGGGTCACCGTGAGGGTCGCCGCGAAATGCATGTCGACTTTGAGGGTCGACTCGCCGACTTTGAAAGAGCAAACCTAGTCGCACTACAACACATAGACGTGGTCGATCCTTGGGTGGTAGAGCACAAAACCTTTATTGAGAAGACGTACAATGATCGAGGCCAACAGAGGACGGACGGAGATATAATCAAAGAGCACAACTCATGTTTCACGCGTTGGTTCAAGCAGAAGCTTCTGTCGTACCCTTTACATGAGGATTCTTCCGCGGAAGAATAACTCATATTTGCCTTGTCACAGGGCGCCGAGCACAACCTGATGACCTATGATGCGTACGATATCAACGGCTACACATTCTACACCGAGGACAAGGACATGAAGAGCGATGGTTATCAGAACTCTGGGGTAACCATGGAGTCCTACACCGGTAACAACAAGGACAGATACTACGGAAGGATCGAGGAGATCTGGGAGCTGAGCTACGCTGGAGAGAAGGTCCCGATGTTCCGTGTCAGATGGGCCAAGAGCGTCCTAAAAGAAGACCGGTATTTCACCACCCGAAGCCAAATCCAAGACCGCGGGCGCAAACGTCACCGCGAAAAATGAGCCATGGGTACTGGCTTCCCAACTGGACCAATGCTTCTTCATTACCATCCCGTCAAAGCCCAGTCGTGTTGTCGTGAGGAGAGCCAAAAGGAAGATCATCGGAATGGATGGAGTAGCCAATGAGCAAGACTTCGACAAGTACGGCGACCCGAAGATCGAACATGACGACGACGATGAAGTAGCAGCACCCTCCCCCGCTAGCTCCACCGCCGCCGACGACCCACCGCATCCTCCACTGCTCCACCGCCGCCGCCGACCCACCGCACCCTCCCCCGCTCCACCGCCGCCGACGAGCACCCCCCGCACCCTCCCCCGCTCCACCGCCGCCGACGAGCACCCCCCGCACCCTCCCCCGCTCTACCGCAGCCGCCGATGATATTTTCAAATAACAAAATTGATGATATTTTTAAAAAAATTATTACTATTTTTATAAAGAACTATTACTGTTTCATATTCATATTCATTTTATTAAAAAAAATTGTAGACTACAATTGTTGTTAAACAACAATTATTACTGTTTTTATGAAAAAATTACTGTTTCATATTCATATTCATTTATTAAAAAATGAAAAAAAAATACTAATGGCGCACCGGCCTGGTGGTGCGCCATTGCTATCTAAAAAAAGATTTCTAATGGCGCACCGGCGGTGGGTGCGCCATTGCTATCTAAAAAAAAGATTTCTAATGGCACACCGACGGGTGGTGCGCCATTAGTAAGCTTCCCCCCTATAGCTAAGTCCTCCCTCTCCCTCGCCAGATCCCCTTTGTCCCTCTCTCCCTCGCCAGACCCACGGCGCTGCCGCCCCGAGCCCCGCCGGACTCCACCACCGCCGCCCCCGCCACCGCGGCCCCCGCGCCCCCACCCCCGCCGCCCCCGCGCCCCCGCGCACCCACCCCCACCGCCCTGACCCTCAACGTCTTCTCCTTCCTCCTCGCCGTCGGCGCCGAGCAGCGACGCAGCACCGTACGCCCCCCCGACCCTCCTCCTACCCTTCCCCCTCCTCCTCCTCCCCTTGCCCCCCGCCTGCGCCGGGGCTGACGGCCCCTTCTCTGTCTCGCAGAGCAAGGTCTCCGGCGCCTCTACGACACCGACGCCTCCACCGTCAACGGCGTCTGCGCCTTCTTCCACCTCCGGCCACCGCGGCCTCACCGTCGATCCGCGTCACCTCGTCAACCCCGGCCTCGCACGAGCTCGCCATCGTCTTCCTCTTGGTGAGCTGCACCGGTTCCCCTTCCCCCCCCCCATTCTGTTAACTGAACATTGTCAGATTTAGGTTCTGTTAACTGAAAAGGTTTAGATTCAGAAACATTGTTGGACTGATAGGAAGTTTGTTGAACAGAGCAATCTACACCTGTAATTTCTACTGTTATGCCTTTGTTACTCCAGTCAAAATTTCAGTTAAAATTTTCCTGTCAAAATTTTCAGTCAAGCACAATTGATCATGTAACTTGAGAACTTGCCCTGCGGCATTATAATGTTTGATGCCTACATCAACACTTCTCTGTACTGCATGCGGTTGTTATAGTTGAGGGTCAAAAGTAGGGGTTAGCTTTAACATGATTCTCTAGTGCTTTCATCACAGAACACATTCTTTGGAAAGGGGATATTCTGAAGTCGATGCTTTGTCGGGATGGGAATAAGAGTCTGAAATACACCTGATGGAAACCTTTGTTGATTGTGATCTCTGCACATGTTTAATGTCTATGCTGTTGTGCGGATGTTATGTGTGTCTATGTCGGTGAGCTTGTGTTATGCACTTCTGCGTTTTGATGTCCCCCCTTACCTTAGTTTTTTCATCTCACTGGTCCTTTTCATTGTATTGGTCCTTTTCATTTTTGTCAAAGAGGCCCCGAGTTCTCTCTTCACTTGTGTGGTGATTGTCTTGGTCCTTTTCATTTTTGTCATGGCATTCTTGAGGTGCCGATGTGTCTGAGGGCATGAACCATCAGGTTGAGTTCAGATTTCATTAGATTAGATGGATTATCATGCCTGATGTCCTGATAGTTGGATATTTGAGTAGTATTGTCAACAGTAATAACTTTTACATGTTTGCATTGCTTCCAAGAGTAACAGCAGGTGCTTAGGACACCTTTAGGAGATCTATTCATCTCTAATCATGCTACTCAAGGATAGGAACCGTAGGCTTCTCTATATATTTTTTCAGTGTCCTTTGTTGGTGGTTCTATGATGTAGTCCAGATGAAACGAATTGCATGCATTGAGAAATAGAGTATTAAAACAGAACTTGACGTGGTTTTCCACTTAGCTATCTGAATTGAGAAAACATAGCTTTTGCGGTCTCTGAGGCAAAACTTGCTACTCCACATACAACTAATACTACTACTAGACAAGATACTACTCCATATACTACTAATACTACTACTGTATTTCATTTCAAAGTTCAAAATGTTGGTACTGAGATTTTCATTTCCAATGAGTGATGTTTTTCCTTGCAGTATAAAAAACATAGCAACTTCTCTGATTTTATAAAGTTGTTCTTATATGGGTGAAACTTCACTTGTTTTTAGGCTAGTGCAGGTTGTTGCTTCTTCTATATGGGCCAACTATGTCACAAATAAATTGTTCCTTCTTCTGTATTTGACAAGTAATGACTTGCAAAGATGATGATCATCTTGCTAGTTTGCTGGGTTTTGTCTTCGACCATTGTGTCGTGATGAATTTGCAGGTACCCCGAGAGGCCCTTGAATTTGCCGGAATGTCGATTAACTTCCGTTCCGGCAAATTCGGGTACTCCATATGTCCTATTTTTAGCAAAGGTCATGCCGAAATTTTCCGTGAATTTTAGCATGACTTTCCTAAAAATAGGACATATGGGGTACTTGCGACTAATGCATGGGCTGGGGTATCTTAGTACTTAGTTAAGTAGGATCAACTGCCCCGCCATTCTTGCTGCATTAAACCATAGGTGGCAATAGAGCCAAGTGATTAGGCCCAACTTGGAATTCTCCTTAGCATCGATAAACCCTAGATGATAAACCCAACATAGATGGCAATAGAGCCAAGTGATTAGTGCCAAGTGATTAGGCCCAACCTAGGGTGCCTCGGCATCGATAAACCCTAAATGATGAAAACTTAACTTGGCTTCTATAGGGTGCCTCGGTGTCGATGAGAACCTAAATGATGTATGCTTAGGCTTTTAGGGTGCCTCGGCATCGACAAACCCTAAATGATAAAAGCTTAGCTTTTAGGATGCCTCGGTGTCGACAAACCCTAAATGATGAGACCATGATCTTGTTCCTTGACAATAACCAACTTTTTGCCCAAACTTTTTCCTATTTAGAGCGAAACATGGCCCACAACGATGAGGCCGGCGGTTCGGGCGGCAAGCCATTCTGGGAGCTGTCCCAGGAGTTGGAGGAAGAACCTCACCGCTATGAGGACGCCGCGGAAGACACCGATCCTGACTACACAACCACTAGTTGCGTCGGGGATGACACCACTGATGGCGCCGCCGAGGATTCCACCACTGACGATGGCGGCGCACGCACAGATGGCAACCAACCGAAGAGGCAACGGAAGGACCGTCGCCCGAGCGTGCTCGGCACCGTCAGGGAGGAATTTACTGAAGTGAACTCCGACGGGCATCCGACGGCGCCCAAACAAGTAGTCAAGGGGTACTCGGTTCAGCTTGGGTGCATTCTCTGGAGCACTGTCTCGATCAACACCAAGAACCTAAGGCATAAGGACCGAGGGAATTTGCGCAGCCTCCTCTTCACGAAGCTGCACGAACAATACAAGTTCCCCGCTGAGTTTGCAAACACACGCCTCTCAGGGAATAAAGTGAACAGTGCAGCCCTCACGAAGATGAGCACGGCCCTGTCTACTTGGAGAAGCACTATGAAGGCAATGATTGATAAAGGTGATAGTTATGACAAGATCAAGGCGCAATATCCTTTGATGAGCGAAGATGACTACAAGGAGTTCAAGATCAAGTGCGAGACCCCGCAACCTCCGAATCAAGTCAGTGGGGGAAAGAAATGCGAAAGTTGAACTTAGGGGTCCACCAACTCGGTCCCGGCGGTTACAGAGTGGCGGAGCCTATATGGGACAAGGAGGACGCGGAGCGTGCTGAGCAAGGCCTACCGCCCCGCTTCGAGAAATACAGTGACAAGCAGACCAGGAACTTTCTCAGGGCCCGGTACAAGGAGGACCCGGTAACAAAGGAGCTTACCATGGATCCGAAGACCAAGCAGCTTGAGCTTGTTCTGGTAAGGAATACACCCCTGCGTAATTAGCTCCATATGGTTGCATTCTAATTAATCCCCAATATTTCTAAATGGTTCACGTTCCTTCCGCAGGACAAAGAAAGCAGTAGCACGGGGTCGTCTCAGAGCTCCCCTTTCGACACCCCTTTGAATAGGGCGCTGCACATAATGAAATACAAGGATAAGCTCAGTAAGCCGACGTCAGCTGGTCGTGTGGCCGGCAAAGGCTTGTCCACAAAATGGTCGTCATACTATACCGCTGGTGGGCGAAAGGAGAAAAAGACCAGCTCGGAAAGCCAGTCGCGCGAGGTTGAAGCACTCAAGGCACAAGTGGCGCGGATTCTGGAGCTTGTCCAAGAGCAAGTGGAACAACAACTAGGAACGAAGCTCAACGCCATGGTGCCTACGTTGATTCATGGGCTGACGACGTGGATTGCGGGCGGCCAACAGGGGCCTCCCCCGGTTCCCAGCTTCACGGCCAGCAACTCGCACAGCGCGCACGCGGCGCCATTGGTGTCTCCGGCGGCGCAATTTGTGTCTCCGGCGGAGGCGGTATTTGTGTCTCCGGCGCCGGCACGGGCATTGGAGCTTAATGCACCCGGGTGTATGCCGGCCGGCACCTCGCCAGCAAGCGGCCCCTCTGTCAGTTGCACGCCCGCCGTTGGCGGTGCCTCGACATTAGCCGAGCTCGACGGCAGCACGGTAACTAAGCCTCTCGGCCGATGACTTCATCTCCTTGCCTTTGACTGGGCATCCCTGACGCCCTACATGTTTTCGCAGGGCGCCGCCGACGTTCCTTGCACTCTCCTGTACTTCGTGGGCGACGAGTTGGTCGATGTCGCCAAGGGCAGAATCGTTCAACCGGGCAACCCCGTGTTCCACGGTAATCTGATGCCACCCACGGTGTATAGGGTTGAAGTGGTTCGGGTGCTGCCAGGCTGCGACGAGCTGTTACCTCCGATTCAACCCGCTGGGGCCGACAAAGAAGATGAGATGACCCTAAGCGCCTGTGTAAGCTGGCCCCTGCTTTGGCCGAAGAGCCAGATTCGTTTGGGGGCGGGGGACACCACCCCACAGACAAGACCGCCAGTCGTGCCGGCGCCAAGCCATGGCAAGAACGCCGCAATGCTACCGGACATGCCGGACATCCCTATGGCACAGGATCTGGACATGCATATGGCACAGGATCCGGACGACGACGACAACGATGACGGTACATTTACCAACGTCGATAAGTACTTTGCCGAACATGGGTAAGGTGACGAGTTCTGCGGGCCTCCTTCTCAAGAACCCAACCAAGACGACCGCGATCTAGCGGGTACGGCGGAGAAACCCAATTGCAACAGGCGTCGTCTGGCGTTCAGTTCTCAGGAGACGCCTCCAGCTGCCGCCTTCACCGAGCCTCAGATAGCTGAGGTGCGAAATATTATCAGCCCCAACATGCTCAAGAAGGCGGTCTGTGAGCAGAACTCGGTCCCATTACAGCAGATCAAGAAGAAGAGCCGGAAACGGAAGACTAAAAAGGGCGCCGGTGCGAGCCAGCCGGCACCGAGTACGATCCATGCTCAGGACGGGCCACCTTCACCTAAGGATATCTCGAGGAGGGTGAATGTGGCGGGTAGGGCGATGCTACCAACAAATATGCTCAATGCTGCAACCGGTGCTATGCGGAGTCTGCATGACAGTGTTCTTTCTTTGGAGAAGCGACGTCTCAGAGAGAATGATGTGGCATACCCGGTTTTCGTGGCCAAGGTGCCAGAGGGCAAGGGCTTTGTGGATGGCGACATCGGGGGTACGATCATCCTGCGGATTGATGACATCTTTGCTATGTCTAACCTTCATCCGCTGCACTACACCTTCGTTCGGCTGTTTTCGCTGAGTATGGAGATGTGGATCATTAGAGACAAGACCCCGGACATCGTGATAGTCGACCCCTTCTACATGCGTGCCAAGCTCTTGAGCAGCGCTGGGGACCGCCAAGTCGCGAGTTCACACCTCGAAGGCGTCATTCTGGCAAACCCAGATAAGGATAACTTCCTTGTGGCTTACTTTCCCGAGTAAGTCATCCCTTAACCGCCCCATAACATATGATTTCTTAGATTTCGATCGTTCTTTTTTTTCTAACATTCCGTGTTCTGTACAGTGACACACATTGCACACTCATCCTCTTAAGCCAGAAATATTCCATGGCCACGTATTTCGACCCGAACCGTGACTCCAAGATAGACTACACAAATATCAAGAAAGTTCTTGATGATGTTCTCCCCGGCTATGCCAAATCTGGAGGCACCTTCACCAGGGCAGTTCGTAAGTACGGCAAGCACGTGTTCGCCCACAATACGATGTTCTGCTGCGTCAGGCAGCCGCCTGGCGGTCAGAAGGATGCCTACTACGCCCTCCATCACATGCGGGCGATCGTAAGGGACCATCATCACCTTCTGCTACCAGATAATCTCAAAGATTGGGCCGCGAGCTTGTCGGCAATCCAGGACGCGGACATCAGACAAGAATTCTTTCGCATCCAGTCGGAGTTTGTGGACATCATCCATCAAGATGTCCTTCATACCTCGGGGCAGTTCTTCCTCATATATCAACCATCCAACAGTGAGATAGATGGAACGCTACAAATGCAGGCTGACAACGCCCGCGATTTCATGACCATCACGACAGACGGCGGCTTCATCCACGCCCCTGTCCCATGATTCGAGTCAAAAGTAGTGATGTGTAGTTCTGAAACATTGATTGGCTCATGTTGTAATTAAACTTTAATGAATTGTATGTCTCTTTGGTTTGGACAGTCGTTCAACTTAGATGTAATCGATGCTATTTATTAGTAGGACCATGAATCGTGCTATTAATGTCTTGCTTTTCTCTTCCGATCCTTTTGTTGCATACTTATATATTGCTTATGTATGTATTATTTGTTGTTTGGCTTATGCAAAGAGATGCCGTCGTATGTCGTGTACAAGGGTAAGGTTCCCGGAGTCTACGACGACTGGGAGGAGTGTCGGAGACAGGTTCACCGTTTCAGCGGTAACAGTTACAAAGGGTACACCACTAGGGCGGAGGCGGAATCTAGATACGCCCGCTATCTAGCGGGAGAGAGGAGGGAGCGTTGGACGAACCGGATGAAGACCAGTTTCATCACGATGATGACCACAGCTCTCTTCTATGTGATGGTAGTTTAGATGATCGATATCGACTTGTCATGTGAAGACAAACTCGATACTCGCGGTCTCGAGACTTGTAATGTTTTATCTTTGTTCGGTATTTTGAATTCGGAGACTAATATGATGAATTGTATTCGGAGACTAATCTTCTATTGTATTCGATGAATCTGCTGTTGCTGTGTGCTGCTGTCTATATTCTGTCAAATAATATATTTTGTAACCTGTGCAAAAATCAGAAAAGTAAAAAAAAACCTAATATTCATACTAATGGCGCATCACTACAGAGTGCGCCATTAGTATGCCAAAGTATACTAATGGCGCATCACCCAACAGTGCGCCATTAGTATGCCAAAGCACATGGTTAAATATGGTCCCCTAGGAGGCATACTAATGGCGCATGGTGTTCTATACTAATGGCGCACTGCGTGGTGCGCCATTAGTATACCAGATACTAATGGCGCACCAGTGGTGCGCCATAGTAAGAAATACTAGTGGCGTGATACTAATGGCGCACCAGTAGTGCGCCATTAGTAGGCAAAACTGGTGCGCCATTAGTAGGCCTTTTCCTAGTAGTGGTTGGTTCACAAACAATCTCAGCTCGTCCAGCTTCAAACAATTTCTCGCGACTTTTCCCCTAGGGTTGAGACCAGGGCAGGAACTCGAGGTCGAGGAGGCGGCGGCCTTCGGCGGACTTCAGCAGTAGGGAGGGCAGAGATGGCAGCCGCCGCCGGTGAAGCAGCAGCGGGATGACTCAAGCCATGATATTGGCGACGAACGTACCAGGGGATGCCTTTCTCCTGCCTCCATCATTGCATTAGCGTGTAGCCTGAAATTCTTGATGCCTCCCAAGTCTACATTACTCATGAACAATGACATAAGTGTCATATTTCTTCTTTGTTTATGGAAGCAGAACTATATATATCTACATAAAGTTTAGCCAACACACGATAAGCTAAGATCCACACATGAGTATCACTATGAGAAAAAGGTTATATATGTTTTGCGCTATCTTCCAAAGGCTCTGGTGAGAGAAATGACCGAATCAAAGGGGATATATATCAACCCTGATACTAGTGTGATGTTGATCATGAGAAAAAGGAACTTATGAAATAATTGTAGCTCCATTACTTTCTCTCACTACGGAACACCAACCCACCATGTAAGTATTCTTAGAGCATGTGAGGAGGGGTAAATAAGTGATATTTCAGTGTTGGTACGTCCTTGCAACATGATCAAGAAGTTATGTTAGTGGGTGGTGCTCAGTTGTACTGAATATTTTTATAAACCCACAAACTTAATGCTAGAAAACTGATTGTTACATACGCCTCATTTGTGACCGTACATCGTACATCGCCTTCAAAGCCAACCAAAAGCATTTTACCAATTTATTAAAATTTTCGATCATTAATTCAATCATATGGGCTGTGTGTCTCACCATGATGCAGAAGGCTAATGACTCTCAAGTATAGGGGATCAATTGTAGTCCTTTTGATAAGTAAATGTGTCGAACCCAACAAGATGTAGACGGAAATGATAAGCAATTTTCAACAAGGTATTGTGTCGCTCTCACAACTCATCATCTACTTATTACTCCCCAATTCCTTCCCCTAGGCCCAAACATGATGAAGTGTCATGTAGTCAACGTTCACACGACACTACTAGAGGAAGAGCAACATACATATCATCAAAATATTGAAGGAATACCAACTTCACAGAATTACTTATAACATGACTTCTCCCATATCCTCAAGAATAAAAGGAACTAGTCACAAATCATATTCATGTTCAAGATCAGAGGGTATTGTATATGATTAAGGATCTGAACACATAATCTTCCACCAAATAAACCAACTATAGCGTTGAACTAGGATTTGACGTGAGATGGTGCTGGTGTAGATGTTGATGAAGATTAGTCCTCCCACGATGAGAGGAACGATGGTGATGCCAATGGCTTTGATCAACCCCCCCCCCCCCCCCCCGGAGGGAAGTATCCACGGTAGAATTGCTCCACCAGAGGGGAAAAGTGCTCCTGCCCGCCTCGAGACGGTGCGCTTTGTACCAAAAGTCTTCATTTTTTCTAGGGCAGAAGGCTTTATATAGCAGAAGGAGGACATCAGAGGGCTGTTGTGTGCCCCATAAAGCATCGAGGTGCATCTTGTTGCCTTATGGATAGCAGGTGGCCCCCCCTCTGGTGGTTCTTCGTTCCTGTATTTTTTATATATTCAATAAAAATCTCCGTGAAATTTCAGGTCATTTCGAGCTTTGCAGAATAGCTACCTCTGTTGTAGCTCTTTTTGGTCCAGAATTCTAGCTGCCGATAGTTTGCCTCTTCATATAGATCATGCAAATTAAGAGAGAAAAGGCATTACAATTGCATCATAAAGTGAAATAATGACCAAAAACATTGTAAATAACAGTAGAAAAACATGATGCAAAATGAACGTATCGTGTCCCCCAAGTTTAGACCTCTCCTGCCCTCAAGCGAATGCTGAACTCGATAATCATGACCATATTTTTAGAGAAAGAGGTGTCGATAAAAAATATGGACATATTAGCATCATGATCATAATTATAGCAGCAATTATTCATCATATAGCTTCTCATAATCAAGTAACAATGCATCCACAATGTTGAAGTATGACACATAAACTTTCTTGCAAACTAACAAGCTATGTACTCAGCCATGGAAATAATTACAATTCATCATATTTCCAGCAAGAGTCTATGGAAGATCTTTTGTTTTAGTAAGTTCCACATACTCAACTATCATATAGTCTTCTATGATTGCTAACTCTCAAGTCGTATTTTTGGAACAAACGTTTCTGTCACACACATAGAAGATGGGGGTTTATTGTTTCACCACCCAACTTTTACCTCAAGGATAATGTCATCAAGAATAATTCATGATTACCTACATCCAACTAGATATATGTGCCTAGATATTTCCCTACTACATGATGCTTGCCAAGTGGATAATAATTAAGATGGGAATAGAGATGAACATATGGACTTTTGCATAAAAGTAAAGACTGAAAAGTGAAGGATAGCCCCTTCGTAGAGGGAAGCAAATGTTGTCATGCGCTTTTTCATTTGGATGTGCACAACATGACAACCTTTATTATGCAGTTTGTCGCTTTTATTTCTTTACGACCACAAGTTCGTAGAAAGCTTATTTTCCCTTACAATAAAAGATAATACATATTTATGAGCAATTTTTATTCCTTTTTGCATGGATGACAACTTATTTGAAGGATCTTATTCAAACCACAAGTAGATATCCTAGACTCTCATGGCAAGAAACTGGGTTTAGGCTTTCTTGATTGTACAAGTAGTATCTCTACTTAGTAGGAAGTTTTGTCTAGAAAAAGATTATAAGCAAGCACCACATGTTAGAGGATCCATGATAATATATCTTCTATGTGAATATAAGGAAACATAACTCATTACGTTGCCTTCTTTGTCCAACATCAACAATTTGACCAAACTTAAAATATTTGATGGGGGCTCACAATCATAAAAGGCATCCAAGATAGTGTATTTATATGTGAAGCCTCTCTTCCCTTATTAATCTTTCATGAATTGCATCAATGACCAATGCTAAGTTTGTTAATCTCCAATAAATTTTACCAACTATAATTCTTCTACCTGAAGTCATTACTCCCCATGGGATTGGCATATGACCTTTTATTCTTTTCATTGCTAAGATTGAAACAAGAAAGTAAAGTATCAAAACTCAAAGTACTCTTTATTATATAACTCTCATGCATGATTACATAGATAGATAGATAGATCACGAAACAAGCACTCGAAACTAATTCATACTAAAACTTTATTCTTCAAAATCACGAAATAAGTAAGGATCAAACTAAGATAGATAATGCTGATAAAAGTGCAGGTGATACGATACCGGGGCACCTTCCCCAAGCCTGGAACAAGCCAAATGTGATGCCCATACCTGTGTACTCAAGTTTCCTTCTTCGATGATGGGGGTGATGAAGTAGTCGGCTTGTTCTCTGCCTGCCAAGTGTCTAAGTCATGCCTCTTCTTGATGATCTCATAGAGCACACGATTCTGTTCTTCTATGGCAATAACCTCCCAGGTAAGTGTCGTGCTTTGGGCATAAATTGCATCAATGGCCTTCAGTGCATTAATGTCGGAGAAAGAAATATTAGGAAAAAGAGAGTAAAAGGAATCTCCCTCTTCCATAGCCTCGAAGGGAGATGCTGATTTGTCCCCTCCTTCTCCATCAAGCTTACTAATGGTCGCCTCTTTGATTTCCTCTTGCTCGATAGGATCCTCTTCACCGGATGACCACTCATAGTAGAACTTGCTGAAGGGATGTTTACCTGGAGAGGGTTGGACGATGCTATGCTTGGTGTGGAGCCTTTGCGGAGCCATGAGGGACTAGACGATCTAGATATGTCAGAAAAACAGCCCGAAACAAGAACTGAAGAGAATCTAGATCTCGTCTCGGGTGCCTGAATTTTGGCATGGGTCCTCATATGTCTCCGCATGGCCTCTACATTGTGGGTTGGGTCGAAAATCGTCCGCGGCAAAGTCGGTGTCGCTTGCTCGGGGATTAGAAATGGCAATGACGCCTTCATGGGGAGAAGTGACGACGATGACGCCTATGCTATCTCGACTAGGCTCTCTGGTAGAGGTGTGTGTGGAGTATCCTATGTGTGCCGCTCAGTGGATTGTGATGGTTTTCGCCCGGTTTTCCGTATATTAACTGGGCAATTCTCTTCTGCTAAATTAAAAGATGAGGAAAATCTTTTGCCTCCATTTCGAAAATTAAACCGACATTCAAGAATGTAGCAAAACTGCCACCAACATAAAAAATAAATATCGGAGTGATACATAAACGTAAACAGATGGCATAGATCACTCCCTTTCAATTGCACCAAGCAAGTTGTGCCATCTCCAGTCACCAAGCGCCGGCTGCACGAACGACGCAGATCGGCGGAATGGTAAACTCTGACCTCTCCAAGGATGGATTTTGTGATTTAGATGTCGTACGTGTAATTATACTGAGTGATTCGCATGTCTCTGAGTACATGTAATTGTATAGAGAGAGCACTGACCGGAAATAACCACGGCACCTGTACTGCATACGGCAGTATGCATGTACCCGGTCGACGATCGACCTTGTTGCTTATGTTTGGGATTTCTCGAGGCTCTTTTCTTGTCACTTGTTTAGACAGGAGCACGCCATGCCAAATGGTGCATTGCTGGCTTTGTCAGGTGCGCACATCGTGGATTGTTCATTGAGGCACACTCTCTCGTGACCTGGGTTGTTCATTGAGGTACAAACGTCCATGGTGCATAAACAAGAGCCAAGCAGCTAATTAAATTAAGCTAGGCTCTAGGTTCTTCTCTATCCTAACCACCTAGACTACTACAGAACTCTGTTTGCAAAACGAAGTCCTTTTTTTCTAAGCAGTGTTCTAATAGTTCACTGTAAAGCTAAGCAGAACGAAGGCCTTGCTACTGCTACACTGTTACTGATGAACACTAAGCCATATTTCACCCTGCTAAACCGAACTTCTTGGTATGCTACCCACATTGGATCAGAGCTTTCTAAGGTTCTCCATCAGCGAGAAGACTGGTGAAAAATCTCTTGTACTCTGCCTGACGCCGGTCATGACATTGAGCAACATCGCACACGCAAGGGGGCTTTGACCTTGCTCGATATACTGTGTAGCCTGAAATTCTTGATGCCTACCAAGCCTACATTACCGATGATCAATGACAAATGTGTCAGGATTTCCTTTCTCTCTCTCAAAGCGCAACGATATATATCTATGACCTATAAAGTTGGCCGGAGCAACATGAGCTAAGGTCTCCACACAAACACTGGTATGTCATGTGCTCGCTTCCTAGTTAGGGTCTTGAGGATAAAAGTGGGAGATGCCAAGCCGATATATATTGAGTGAGACATGAGTGTGAAGTTGACCGTGAGAAAAAAGATACTTATGAACAATTATAACTCTCACTATTTTGACATATACGTATACGTATGATCACAAAAAGAGGAAAGAGGGTTTTCCCTTTGGAGCGCACCAAACAAATTAGGTGTAGCGAATCGACGACATGGTAAAGATATGCCATCACCAATCACAGTTGTACGTACGATTGTACTTCCTTTGTAAAAAAATAGGAGAGCGTTTAGATCACTAAACTCTCTTATATTTTTTTACGGAGGGAATACAAAATAAGCGATTTGTTCGTCACTGAGTAACGTGATTTGCTCACAAAAATAACCACAGCACCTATACTGCATACAACAGTATGCATGTACCTGACATTGTTGTTTATGTATTGGGTTTCACGAGGCAATATTTTGTTGTCACTTGTGAGACGGGAGCAGGCCACATGACGCATCCCGGCAACCAAATGGTGCGGTACGTGGCTGGTTTTGTTTGCTAGGTGCGTCCATCGTGGCCTGTTAGCTCAGGTGTATGTATCGGATTAGGCCTCGATTGTTGGAACCGTTGCTATGCCCTAAACCCTAGCTCTACCTCGCTCCCTCTCTCCGCACCTCGCTCTCTCTTTGCACTTGATCAACAGAAGAAGGAGGAAGAAGAAGAAGGACGGGGTACACAGTGGACACAGGATTTTTCCGGCGCACGAATGCTTCTTTCTTTCCCTCGAGCACGAACTCAACCATGTCGATCTGTTACAACGCCACCACGCGGCCTTATACCCCGAACCAGCGCACCGGCCACGCACCCACGCCTCCTCTCGCCCGCGATCTTTCCCACATTCTGCATGCTCTCGCCGTGCCCACTACGCGCCCGTACGCGCGCTTCTTGCAGTGAGCACCAACAGAACCTGCCCAATCGCCCCGCGTGGCTCGCCAACGATCAACACACACACTCACACCTACGGTGTACCAGCACACGGACACGCCCGTGCACACCACACGCACGCACACACTCGTCCCGCCGTGGACCCGACACGCCCAGCACGCCCGGCGCATGCCCATACAAGCGCCTGACGCGACAAGCTCGTCGCCACGGCTTATTACACACAACATCGATTGGATGCACCACAAAGATCAAGTCAGGTTGCTGTAGTTGTGGCCAGGCTTTCGGAAGTTAGAGAATACACATTCTGCATCAGCTAGGGGCGTGTGTCCAGGCTCACGTAGCCTACAATTCTTTATGCCTCCCAAGGCTACATTACTCATGACCAGTGATATATGCGTCATCTTTGTTTTTTATACATGAAAGCGCGACTACATATATCTATGACATTTTCGGCCAGTGCACCATACAGTAAGGTCTCCATGCGGGTATATTGTGTACTAGCTTCATTGGGTTCTGATGAGAGAAATGAGAGAAGTGGTGATATATGTTGAGTTAAATACGAGTGTGATCTTGGCCATGAGAAAGGAAAACTTATGGAAAATTGTGGCTCTCGTTACTTTCTGCTGCTATGGAACACTAACCCACTTTGTAACTATTCATAGAGCATGTGAGAAGGACCTTTTACCATCTCGTTTACCAACCCATCTCACAACAATAAGACCTTATTGGACCTTGAGATGAGATATATGAAAGATACCAGGTTCTTCGTTTGCTTAACGAGCATTAATTCAACATGGGCTCATAGCTAGCAAGAGTCTTCACTTACCAATTTGTGCGTGAACCCTACAATCTGTTTCCTCTTCTATCTGTCCATGGCGCAGGTGCCCTCTACTTGCTTCCTCTGACTCACCTCATTGTCATACCAGGATAATGATGCCGAGGGTGATGGATGCATTCGGCCTCTACCTCACTGTTGTGAATGCAGATGAGATTAGACTGTCTCTCGCTAGCTATCATGGAAGTGGATGATACATGGCTAGCTACTGCTACACTGCTGTTGAACTCGGTGACAGGAAGTGCCTCCAGTCTGCACCATCCTTACCCTGAACATGATCTTTAGGACCTTCTCCCTCAACAAGGAGACCGGTGAAAAGTGTCCTTTAGTTTGCTCAGCACAGGCCGTGATATTGAGGACCACCGCAGAAGCAAAGGATCTTTGCCTAAAATTCTTGATCCCTCCCAAGCCTACAAACACATGACCAATGACACATGTGCCATGCTCCATTTTAGCCATGCATATAGTTGGCGAGCCACCAGAAGCTAAGGTCTCCGCGTGGGTAAATATGTGGTGTGGTAGCTTCATTGTTATCGTACTGAGGAGAGAAATGAGAGAAGCGGAGATGATATATATTGAGTCATATACGAGTGAGATATTGATCATGAGGACAATAAACTTCTGAACAATTATAACTCCCGTTATTTTCGCACACCTAGCCACCATGTAAGTAAACTTAGAGCATGTGAGTTGGGGAAAGATCAAGGTGACACGAGTAGAATTGGTAATATTGAGTTTGTATCGCATAATTTTTACAAACCCGCAAATTTAATGGATGGCAAACCTATTGCTCCATGCCTTAATTAATAGAACCGCCACTACAGCGGATGCAAATTTTGCCAAAAGGTAAATACTTTTGTGCATGTGTCTCACGAAACTGCCCATATTTAACTTCATTTCTGCGTACAATCTGAAGAGGTTTGTTCTCTCATTCTTCCTTCCAATTATTTATATTCATACACCAGGATGAAAAAACTCATTACAGTAATTTGAGAACAGTTAATTCCGAACAAGAAGATTACTTTCTAACTAACTACATCCAACGCCGACAGGCTCGCATGGTGTCTAATGAAATGAATTTTATGCAAAACACTTTGTCCTCTCTTGGATAATGTTCCCTCTGACCTTGCATCCACGACAACACCAAATTCGGTTACCACTGATGCTTGATGCGGCAGCATCGTTGCTCCTACAATCGGCCATGTAGAAGCTCTTGCATGGCTACATTCTAGATGACTGTGCCAATGTTCTCTGACAAGGATTTGAGCTAGGTTTTGCGGCTAGATTGGGTATGTGATCCATGCGATCTAGTCGCCTCTGATTCATGAGAGTGCTAGGGGTTCTTCGGCAAATGGTCAATCTACGAACAAGAACAAAAATATTATAATAAAAAAGGCACTCATCCAGAAACCAACCATGGATCACATGATCTCCGTGCAACGAACCAAAATAGTGAGGAAATCCAGGGGAGCAAGCATGCGTGGAAATAAGGCTGGACAATTGGCGGTGGAGCTGCCGATACCCCCCCCCCCCCCCCCCCCGAGGGTTTGTTGGTGAGGGGGGGGGTGGAGACGAGAGAAAAGTTAGGATTGGGCCTGCCAACACGAGGAAGAAAATAAGACAAAGGGCGGGGTCGGGTCGGTTGATGCTGGCGTTTTTTCTGCGCCTCATCCGAATAGGAGACAAGAACATGGCCCGCGTACAAGGAGCGGCGAGGAAATAGACGGGCTGTTGAAAAATTGGAAAGATTGCCCACTGCCGGGAAAGAAGCAAAAGGCGCCAGAGTCGGGAAAGAAGCGAAAGGCGCCAGAGCCGCTGCTGAAGGTATGGAAAACGAGGTATGTTTTCCGGGACTTGCCGTATTGGAAGATCCACTGTGTGCCTCACAGCTTTGATGTCATGCATATCACGAAGAACGTGTGCGAGAGTCTGCTTGGTACCCTGCTCAACATGCCAGAGAGGACCAAAGATGGGCCGAAAGCAAGGGCAGACTTGAAATCAATGGGCATCATGGAGGAGCTTCACGCTAATGATGATGGTGATGAGGCGAAGCA
Source organism: Triticum urartu (assembly GCF_056163025.1). Lineage (NCBI taxonomy): Eukaryota > Viridiplantae > Streptophyta > Magnoliopsida > Poales > Poaceae > Triticum > Triticum urartu. The sequence goes on from NC_141875.1 coordinate 828,184, forward strand.
GGACACAGAAAGTCGTCGCGAAGGCAAAAAGGCCAAGAAGACCGGAAATGACTACCCTCCCGCGTGCTTCACTCTAAGTCAGGAGGAGATCGAGCAGTTTTTCACCTGCCTTGTAGGAGTAAAACTTCCTTACGGTTACGCGGGAAAGATAAGCAGATACCTAGACCCAGCGAAGCAGAAGTTCAGCGGGATGAAGTCTCACGACTGTCACGTGCTGATGACGCAGATACTTCCAATTGCAATCCGTGGGATCATGGACACGCACGTCCGTGAAACGCTATTTTGCCTATGCAACTTTTTCGATGTCATCTCTCGGAAGTCGGTTGGCGTGAGGCAACTCAGAAGGCTACAGGAAGAGATCGTGGTGATACTATGTGAGCTTGAGATGTACTTCCCGCCCGCATTTTTCGACGTTATGGTGCATCTGCTGGTCCATATCGTGGAGGATATCATCCAACTCGGGCCGACGTTCCTGCACAGCATGATGCCGTTCGAAAGGATGAACGGTGTCATCAAAGGATACGTTCGCAACATGTCACGTCCAGAGGGAAGTATAGCCAGGGGCTTTCTGACCGAAGAGTGCATCTCCTACTGCACGAATTATCTAGGCATCGAGAACCCCGTTGGTCTGCCCGTCGACAGGCACCTCGGCAAGCTCGCTGGATGGGGTCACCGTGAGGGTCGCCGCGAAATGCATGTCGACTTTGAGGGTCGACTCGCCGACTTTGAAAGAGCAAACCTAGTCGCACTACAACACATAGACGTGGTCGATCCTTGGGTGGTAGAGCACAAAACCTTTATTGAGAAGACGTACAATGATCGAGGCCAACAGAGGACGGACGGAGATATAATCAAAGAGCACAACTCATGTTTCACGCGTTGGTTCAAGCAGAAGCTTCTGTCGTACCCTTTACATGAGGATTCTTCCGCGGAAGAATAACTCATATTTGCCTTGTCACAGGGCGCCGAGCACAACCTGATGACCTATGATGCGTACGATATCAACGGCTACACATTCTACACCGAGGACAAGGACATGAAGAGCGATGGTTATCAGAACTCTGGGGTAACCATGGAGTCCTACACCGGTAACAACAAGGACAGATACTACGGAAGGATCGAGGAGATCTGGGAGCTGAGCTACGCTGGAGAGAAGGTCCCGATGTTCCGTGTCAGATGGGCCAAGAGCGTCCTAAAAGAAGACCGGTATTTCACCACCCGAAGCCAAATCCAAGACCGCGGGCGCAAACGTCACCGCGAAAAATGAGCCATGGGTACTGGCTTCCCAACTGGACCAATGCTTCTTCATTACCATCCCGTCAAAGCCCAGTCGTGTTGTCGTGAGGAGAGCCAAAAGGAAGATCATCGGAATGGATGGAGTAGCCAATGAGCAAGACTTCGACAAGTACGGCGACCCGAAGATCGAACATGACGACGACGATGAAGTAGCAGCACCCTCCCCCGCTAGCTCCACCGCCGCCGACGACCCACCGCATCCTCCACTGCTCCACCGCCGCCGCCGACCCACCGCACCCTCCCCCGCTCCACCGCCGCCGACGAGCACCCCCCGCACCCTCCCCCGCTCCACCGCCGCCGACGAGCACCCCCCGCACCCTCCCCCGCTCTACCGCAGCCGCCGATGATATTTTCAAATAACAAAATTGATGATATTTTTAAAAAAATTATTACTATTTTTATAAAGAACTATTACTGTTTCATATTCATATTCATTTTATTAAAAAAAATTGTAGACTACAATTGTTGTTAAACAACAATTATTACTGTTTTTATGAAAAAATTACTGTTTCATATTCATATTCATTTATTAAAAAATGAAAAAAAAATACTAATGGCGCACCGGCCTGGTGGTGCGCCATTGCTATCTAAAAAAAGATTTCTAATGGCGCACCGGCGGTGGGTGCGCCATTGCTATCTAAAAAAAAGATTTCTAATGGCACACCGACGGGTGGTGCGCCATTAGTAAGCTTCCCCCCTATAGCTAAGTCCTCCCTCTCCCTCGCCAGATCCCCTTTGTCCCTCTCTCCCTCGCCAGACCCACGGCGCTGCCGCCCCGAGCCCCGCCGGACTCCACCACCGCCGCCCCCGCCACCGCGGCCCCCGCGCCCCCACCCCCGCCGCCCCCGCGCCCCCGCGCACCCACCCCCACCGCCCTGACCCTCAACGTCTTCTCCTTCCTCCTCGCCGTCGGCGCCGAGCAGCGACGCAGCACCGTACGCCCCCCCGACCCTCCTCCTACCCTTCCCCCTCCTCCTCCTCCCCTTGCCCCCCGCCTGCGCCGGGGCTGACGGCCCCTTCTCTGTCTCGCAGAGCAAGGTCTCCGGCGCCTCTACGACACCGACGCCTCCACCGTCAACGGCGTCTGCGCCTTCTTCCACCTCCGGCCACCGCGGCCTCACCGTCGATCCGCGTCACCTCGTCAACCCCGGCCTCGCACGAGCTCGCCATCGTCTTCCTCTTGGTGAGCTGCACCGGTTCCCCTTCCCCCCCCCCATTCTGTTAACTGAACATTGTCAGATTTAGGTTCTGTTAACTGAAAAGGTTTAGATTCAGAAACATTGTTGGACTGATAGGAAGTTTGTTGAACAGAGCAATCTACACCTGTAATTTCTACTGTTATGCCTTTGTTACTCCAGTCAAAATTTCAGTTAAAATTTTCCTGTCAAAATTTTCAGTCAAGCACAATTGATCATGTAACTTGAGAACTTGCCCTGCGGCATTATAATGTTTGATGCCTACATCAACACTTCTCTGTACTGCATGCGGTTGTTATAGTTGAGGGTCAAAAGTAGGGGTTAGCTTTAACATGATTCTCTAGTGCTTTCATCACAGAACACATTCTTTGGAAAGGGGATATTCTGAAGTCGATGCTTTGTCGGGATGGGAATAAGAGTCTGAAATACACCTGATGGAAACCTTTGTTGATTGTGATCTCTGCACATGTTTAATGTCTATGCTGTTGTGCGGCTGTTATGTGTGTCTATGTCGGTGAGCTTGTGTTATGCACTTCTGCGTTTTGATGTCCCCCCTTACCTTAGTTTTTTCATCTCACTGGTCCTTTTCATTGTATTGGTCCTTTTCATTTTTGTCAAAGAGGCCCCGAGTTCTCTCTTCACTTGTGTGGTGATTGTCTTGGTCCTTTTCATTTTTGTCATGGCATTCTTGAGGTGCCGATGTGTCTGAGGGCATGAACCATCAGGTTGAGTTCAGATTTCATTAGATTAGATGGATTATCATGCCTGATGTCCTGATAGTTGGATATTTGAGTAGTATTGTCAACAGTAATAACTTTTACATGTTTGCATTGCTTCCAAGAGTAACAGCAGGTGCTTAGGACACCTTTAGGAGATCTATTCATCTCTAATCATGCTACTCAAGGATAGGAACCGTAGGCTTCTCTATATATTTTTTCAGTGTCCTTTGTTGGTGGTTCTATGATGTAGTCCAGATGAAACGAATTGCATGCATTGAGAAATAGAGTATTAAAACAGAACTTGACGTGGTTTTCCACTTAGCTATCTGAATTGAGAAAACATAGCTTTTGCGGTCTCTGAGGCAAAACTTGCTACTCCACATACAACTAATACTACTACTAGACAAGATACTACTCCATATACTACTAATACTACTACTGTATTTCATTTCAAAGTTCAAAATGTTGGTACTGAGATTTTCATTTCCAATGAGTGATGTTTTTCCTTGCAGTATAAAAAACATAGCAACTTCTCTGATTTTATAAAGTTGTTCTTATATGGGTGAAACTTCACTTGTTTTTAGGCTAGTGCAGGTTGTTGCTTCTTCTATATGGGCCAACTATGTCACAAATAAATTGTTCCTTCTTCTGTATTTGACAAGTAATGACTTGCAAAGATGATGATCATCTTGCTAGTTTGCTGGGTTTTGTCTTCGACCATTGTGTCGTGATGAATTTGCAGGTACCCCGAGAGGCCCTTGAATTTGCCGGAATGTCGATTAACTTCCGTTCCGGCAAATTCGGGTACTCCATATGTCCTATTTTTAGCAAAGGTCATGCCGAAATTTTCCGTGAATTTTAGCATGACTTTCCTAAAAATAGGACATATGGGGTACTTGCGACTAATGCATGGGCTGGGGTATCTTAGTACTTAGTTAAGTAGGATCAACTGCCCCGCCATTCTTGCTGCATTAAACCATAGGTGGCAATAGAGCCAAGTGATTAGGCCCAACTTGGAATTCTCCTTAGCATCGATAAACCCTAGATGATAAACCCAACATAGATGGCAATAGAGCCAAGTGATTAGTGCCAAGTGATTAGGCCCAACCTAGGGTGCCTCGGCATCGATAAACCCTAAATGATGAAAACTTAACTTGGCTTCTATAGGGTGCCTCGGTGTCGATGAGAACCTAAATGATGTATGCTTAGGCTTTTAGGGTGCCTCGGCATCGACAAGCCCTAAATGATAAAAGCTTAGCTTTTAGGATGCCTCGGTGTCGACAAACCCTAAATGATGAGACCATGATCTTGTTCCTTGACAATAACCAACTTTTTGCCCAAACTTTTTCCTATTTAGAGCGAAACATGGCCCACAACGATGAGGCCGGCGGTTCGGGCGGCAAGCCATTCTGGGAGCTGTCCCAGGAGTTGGAGGAAGAACCTCACCGCTATGAGGACGCCGCGGAAGACACCGATCCTGACTACACAACCACTAGTTGCGTCGGGGATGACACCACTGATGGCGCCGCCGAGGATTCCACCACTGACGATGGCGGCGCACGCACAGATGGCAACCAACCGAAGAGGCAACGGAAGGACCGTCGCCCGAGCGTGCTCGGCACCGTCAGGGAGGAATTTACTGAAGTGAACTCCGACGGGCATCCGACGGCGCCCAAACAAGTAGTCAAGGGGTACTCGGTTCAGCTTGGGTGCATTCTCTGGAGCACTGTCTCGATCAACACCAAGAACCTAAGGCATAAGGACCGAGGGAATTTGCGCAGCCTCCTCTTCACGAAGCTGCACGAACAATACAAGTTCCCCGCTGAGTTTGCAAACACACGCCTCTCAGGGAATAAAGTGAACAGTGCAGCCCTCACGAAGATGAGCACGGCCCTGTCTACTTGGAGAAGCACTATGAAGGCAATGATTGATAAAGGTGATAGTTATGACAAGATCAAGGCGCAATATCCTTTGATGAGCGAAGATGACTACAAGGAGTTCAAGATCAAGTGCGAGACCCCGCAACCTCCGAATCAAGTCAGTGGGGGAAAGAAATGCGAAAGTTGAACTTAGGGGTCCACCAACTCGGTCCCGGCGGTTACAGAGTGGCGGAGCCTATATGGGACAAGGAGGACGCGGAGCGTGCTGAGCAAGGCCTACCGCCCCGCTTCGAGAAATACAGTGACAAGCAGACCAGGAACTTTCTCAGGGCCCGGTACAAGGAGGACCCGGTAACAAAGGAGCTTACCATGGATCCGAAGACCAAGCAGCTTGAGCTTGTTCTGGTAAGGAATACACCCCTGCGTAATTAGCTCCATATGGTTGCATTCTAATTAATCCCCAATATTTCTAAATGGTTCACGTTCCTTCCGCAGGACAAAGAAAGCAGTAGCACGGGGTCGTCTCAGAGCTCCCCTTTCGACACCCCTTTGAATAGGGCGCTGCACATAATGAAATACAAGGATAAGCTCAGTAAGCCGACGTCAGCTGGTCGTGTGGCCGGCAAAGGCTTGTCCACAAAATGGTCGTCATACTATACCGCTGGTGGGCGAAAGGAGAAAAAGACCAGCTCGGAAAGCCAGTCGCGCGAGGTTGAAGCACTCAAGGCACAAGTGGCGCGGATTCTGGAGCTTGTCCAAGAGCAAGTGGAACAACAACTAGGAACGAAGCTCAACGCCATGGTGCCTACGTTGATTCATGGGCTGACGACGTGGATTGCGGGCGGCCAACAGGGGCCTCCCCCGGTTCCCAGCTTCACGGCCAGCAACTCGCACAGCGCGCACGCGGCGCCATTGGTGTCTCCGGCGGCGCAATTTGTGTCTCCGGCGGAGGCGGTATTTGTGTCTCCGGCGCCGGCACGGGCATTGGAGCTTAATGCACCCGGGTGTATGCCGGCCGGCACCTCGCCAGCAAGCGGCCCCTCTGTCAGTTGCACGCCCGCCGTTGGCGGTGCCTCGACATTAGCCGAGCTCGACGGCAGCACGGTAACTAAGCCTCTCGGCCGATGACTTCATCTCCTTGCCTTTGACTGGGCATCCCTGACGCCCTACATGTTTTCGCAGGGCGCCGCCGACGTTCCTTGCACTCTCCTGTACTTCGTGGGCGACGAGTTGGTCGATGTCGCCAAGGGCAGAATCGTTCAACCGGGCAACCCCGTGTTCCACGGTAATCTGATGCCACCCACGGTGTATAGGGTTGAAGTGGTTCGGGTGCTGCCAGGCTGCGACGAGCTGTTACCTCCGATTCAACCCGCTGGGGCCGACAAAGAAGATGAGATGACCCTAAGCGCCTGTGTAAGCTGGCCCCTGCTTTGGCCGAAGAGCCAGATTCGTTTGGGGGCGGGGGACACCACCCCACAGACAAGACCGCCAGTCGTGCCGGCGCCAAGCCATGGCAAGAACGCCGCAATGCTACCGGACATGCCGGACATCCCTATGGCACAGGATCTGGACATGCATATGGCACAGGATCCGGACGACGACGACAACGATGACGGTACATTTACCAACGTCGATAAGTACTTTGCCGAACATGGGTAAGGTGACGAGTTCTGCGGGCCTCCTTCTCAAGAACCCAACCAAGACGACCGCGATCTAGCGGGTACGGCGGAGAAACCCAATTGCAACAGGCGTCGTCTGGCGTTCAGTTCTCAGGAGACGCCTCCAGCTGCCGCCTTCACCGAGCCTCAGATAGCTGAGGTGCGAAATATTATCAGCCCCAACATGCTCAAGAAGGCGGTCTGTGAGCAGAACTCGGTCCCATTACAGCAGATCAAGAAGAAGAGCCGGAAACGGAAGACTAAAAAGGGCGCCGGTGCGAGCCAGCCGGCACCGAGTACGATCCATGCTCAGGACGGGCCACCTTCACCTAAGGATATCTCGAGGAGGGTGAATGTGGCGGGTAGGGCGATGCTACCAACAAATATGCTCAATGCTGCAACCGGTGCTATGCGGAGTCTGCATGACAGTGTTCTTTCTTTGGAGAAGCGACGTCTCAGAGAGAATGATGTGGCATACCCGGTTTTCGTGGCCAAGGTGCCAGAGGGCAAGGGCTTTGTGGATGGCGACATCGGGGGTACGATCATCCTGCGGATTGATGACATCTTTGCTATGTCTAACCTTCATCCGCTGCACTACACCTTCGTTCGGCTGTTTTCGCTGAGTATGGAGATGTGGATCATTAGAGACAAGACCCCGGACATCGTGATAGTCGACCCCTTCTACATGCGTGCCAAGCTCTTGAGCAGCGCTGGGGACCGCCAAGTCGCGAGTTCACACCTCGAAGGCGTCATTCTGGCAAACCCAGATAAGGATAACTTCCTTGTGGCTTACTTTCCCGAGTAAGTCATCCCTTAACCGCCCCATAACATATGATTTCTTAGATTTCGATCGTTCTTTTTTTTCTAACATTCCGTGTTCTGTACAGTGACACACATTGCACACTCATCCTCTTAAGCCAGAAATATTCCATGGCCACGTATTTCGACCCGAACCGTGACTCCAAGATAGACTACACAAATATCAAGAAAGTTCTTGATGATGTTCTCCCCGGCTATGCCAAATCTGGAGGCACCTTCACCAGGGCAGTTCGTAAGTACGGCAAGCACGTGTTCGCCCACAATACGATGTTCTGCTGCGTCAGGCAGCCGCCTGGCGGTCAGAAGGATGCCTACTACGCCCTCCATCACATGCGGGCGATCGTAAGGGACCATCATCACCTTCTGCTACCAGATAATCTCAAAGATTGGGCCGCGAGCTTGTCGGCAATCCAGGACGCGGACATCAGACAAGAATTCTTTCGCATCCAGTCGGAGTTTGTGGACATCATCCATCAAGATGTCCTTCATACCTCGGGGCAGTTCTTCCTCATATATCAACCATCCAACAGTGAGATAGATGGAACGCTACAAATGCAGGCTGACAACGCCCGCGATTTCATGACCATCACGACAGACGGCGGCTTCATCCACGCCCCTGTCCCATGATTCGAGTCAACAGTAGTGATGTGTAGTTCTGAAACATTGATTGGCTCATGTTGTAATTAAACTTTAATGAATTGTATGTCTCTTTGGTTTGGACAGTCGTTCAACTTAGATGTAATCGATGCTATTTATTAGTAGGACCATGAATCGTGCTATTAATGTCTTGCTTTTCTCTTCCGATCCTTTTGTTGCATACTTATATATTGCTTATGTATGTATTATTTGTTGTTTGGCTTATGCAAAGAGATGCCGTCGTATGTCGTGTACAAGGGTAAGGTTCCCGGAGTCTACGACGACTGGGAGGAGTGTCGGAGACAGGTTCACCGTTTCAGCGGTAACAGTTACAAAGGGTACACCACTAGGGCGGAGGCGGAATCTAGATACGCCCGCTATCTAGCGGGAGAGAGGAGGGAGCGTTGGACGAACCGGATGAAGACCAGTTTCATCACGATGATGACCACAGCTCTCTTCTATGTGATGGTAGTTTAGATGATCGATATCGACTTGTCATGTGAAGACAAACTCGATACTCGCGGTCTCGAGACTTGTAATGTTTTATCTTTGTTCGGTATTTTGAATTCGGAGACTAATATGATGAATTGTATTCGGAGACTAATCTTCTATTGTATTCGATGAATCTGCTGTTGCTGTGTGCTGCTGTCTATATTCTGTCAAATAATATATTTTGTAACCTGTGCAAAAATCAGAAAAGTAAAAAAAAACCTAATATTCATACTAATGGCGCATCACTACAGAGTGCGCCATTAGTATGCCAAAGTATACTAATGGCGCATCACCCAACAGTGCGCCATTAGTATGCCAAAGCACATGGTTAAATATGGTCCCCTAGGAGGCATACTAATGGCGCATGGTGTTCTATACTAATGGCGCACTGCGTGGTGCGCCATTAGTATACCAGATACTAATGGCGCACCAGTGGTGCGCCATAGTAAGAAATACTAGTGGCGTGATACTAATGGCGCACCAGTAGTGCGCCATTAGTAGGCAAAACTGGTGCGCCATTAGTAGGCCTTTTCCTAGTAGTGGTTGGTTCACAAACAATCTCAGCTCGTCCAGCTTCAAACAATTTCTCGCGACTTTTCCCCTAGGGTTGAGACCAGGGCAGGAACTCGAGGTCGAGGAGGCGGCGGCCTTCGGCGGACTTCAGCAGTAGGGAGGGCAGAGATGGCAGCCGCCGCCGGTGAAGCAGCAGCGGGATGACTCAAGCCATGATATTGGCGACGAACGTACCAGGGGATGCCTTTCTCCTGCCTCCATCATTGCATTAGCGTGTAGCCTGAAATTCTTGATGCCTCCCAAGTCTACATTACTCATGAACAATGACATAAGTGTCATATTTCTTCTTTGTTTATGGAAGCAGAACTATATATATCTACATAAAGTTTAGCCAACACACGATAAGCTAAGATCCACACATGAGTATCACTATGAGAAAAAGGTTATATATGTTTTGCGCTATCTTCCAAAGGCTCTGGTGAGAGAAATGACCGAATCAAAGGGGATATATATCAACCCTGATACTAGTGTGATGTTGATCATGAGAAAAAGGAACTTATGAAATAATTGTAGCTCCATTACTTTCTCTCACTACGGAACACCAACCCACCATGTAAGTATTCTTAGAGCATGTGAGGAGGGGTAAATAAGTGATATTTCAGTGTTGGTACGTCCTTGCAACATGATCAAGAAGTTATGTTAGTGGGTGGTGCTCAGTTGTACTGAATATTTTTATAAACCCACAAACTTAATGCTAGAAAACTGATTGTTACATACGCCTCATTTGTGACCGTACATCGTACATCGCCTTCAAAGCCAACCAAAAGCATTTTACCAATTTATTAAAATTTTCGATCATTAATTCAATCATATGGGCTGTGTGTCTCACCATGATGCAGAAGGCTAATGACTCTCAAGTATAGGGGATCAATTGTAGTCCTTTTGATAAGTAAATGTGTCGAACCCAACAAGATGTAGACGGAAATGATAAGCAATTTTCAACAAGGTATTGTGTCGCTCTCACAACTCATCATCTACTTATTACTCCCCAATTCCTTCCCCTAGGCCCAAACATGATGAAGTGTCATGTAGTCAACGTTCACACGACACTACTAGAGGAAGAGCAACATACATATCATCAAAATATTGAAGGAATACCAACTTCACAGAATTACTTATAACATGACTTCTCCCATATCCTCAAGAATAAAAGGAACTAGTCACAAATCATATTCATGTTCAAGATCAGAGGGTATTGTATATGATTAAGGATCTGAACACATAATCTTCCACCAAATAAACCAACTATAGCGTTGAACTAGGATTTGACGTGAGATGGTGCTGGTGTAGATGTTGATGAAGATTAGTCCTCCCACGATGAGAGGAACGATGGTGATGCCAATGGCTTTGATCAACCCCCCCCCCCCCCCCCGGAGGGAAGTATCCACGGTAGAATTGCTCCACCAGAGGGGAAAAGTGCTCCTGCCCGCCTCGAGACGGTGCGCTTTGTACCAAAAGTCTTCATTTTTTCTAGGGCAGAAGGCTTTATATAGCAGAAGGAGGACATCAGAGGGCTGTTGTGTGCCCCATAAAGCATCGAGGTGCATCTTGTTGCCTTATGGATAGCAGGTGGCCCCCCCTCTGGTGGTTCTTCGTTCCTGTATTTTTTATATATTCAATAAAAATCTCCGTGAAATTTCAGGTCATTTCGAGCTTTGCAGAATAGCTACCTCTGTTGTAGCTCTTTTTGGTCCAGAATTCTAGCTGCCGATAGTTTGCCTCTTCATATAGATCATGCAAATTAAGAGAGAAAAGGCATTACAATTGCATCATAAAGTGAAATAATGACCAAAAACATTGTAAATAACAGTAGAAAAACATGATGCAAAATGAACGTATCGTGTCCCCCAAGTTTAGACCTCTCCTGCCCTCAAGCGAATGCTGAACTCGATAATCATGACCATATTTTTAGAGAAAGAGGTGTCGATAAAAAATATGGACATATTAGCATCATGATCATAATTATAGCAGCAATTATTCATCATATAGCTTCTCATAATCAAGTAACAATGCATCCACAATGTTGAAGTATGACACATAAACTTTCTTGCAAACTAACAAGCTATGTACTCAGCCATGGAAATAATTACAATTCATCATATTTCCAGCAAGAGTCTATGGAAGATCTTTTGTTTTAGTAAGTTCCACATACTCAACTATCATATAGTCTTCTATGATTGCTAACTCTCAAGTCGTATTTTTGGAACAAACGTTTCTGTCACACACATAGAAGATGGGGGTTTATTGTTTCACCACCCAACTTTTACCTCAAGGATAATGTCATCAAGAATAATTCATGATTACCTACATCCAACTAGATATATGTGCCTAGATATTTCCCTACTACATGATGCTTGCCAAGTGGATAATAATTAAGATGGGAATAGAGATGAACATATGGACTTTTGCATAAAAGTAAAGACTGAAAAGTGAAGGATAGCCCCTTCGTAGAGGGAAGCAAATGTTGTCATGCGCTTTTTCATTTGGATGTGCACAACATGACAACCTTTATTATGCAGTTTGTCGCTTTTATTTCTTTACGACCACAAGTTCGTAGAAAGCTTATTTTCCCTTACAATAAAAGATAATACATATTTATGAGCAATTTTTATTCCTTTTTGCATGGATGACAACTTATTTGAAGGATCTTATTCAAACCACAAGTAGATATCCTAGACTCTCATGGCAAGAAACTGGGTTTAGGCTTTCTTGATTGTACAAGTAGTATCTCTACTTAGTAGGAAGTTTTGTCTAGAAAAAGATTATAAGCAAGCACCACATGTTAGAGGATCCATGATAATATATCTTCTATGTGAATATAAGGAAACATAACTCATTACGTTGCCTTCTTTGTCCAACATCAACAATTTGACCAAACTTAAAATATTTGATGGGGGCTCACAATCATAAAAGGCATCCAAGATAGTGTATTTATATGTGAAGCCTCTCTTCCCTTATTAATCTTTCATGAATTGCATCAATGACCAATGCTAAGTTTGTTAATCTCCAATAAATTTTACCAACTATAATTCTTCTACCTGAAGTCATTACTCCCCATGGGATTGGCATATGACCTTTTATTCTTTTCATTGCTAAGATTGAAACAAGAAAGTAAAGTATCAAAACTCAAAGTACTCTTTATTATATAACTCTCATGCATGATTACATAGATAGATAGATAGATCACGAAACAAGCACTCGAAACTAATTCATACTAAAACTTTATTCTTCAAAATCACGAAATAAGTAAGGATCAAACTAAGATAGATAATGCTGATAAAAGTGCAGGTGATACGATACCGGGGCACCTTCCCCAAGCCTGGAACAAGCCAAATGTGATGCCCATACCTGTGTACTCAAGTTTCCTTCTTCGATGATGGGGGTGATGAAGTAGTCGGCTTGTTCTCTGCCTGCCAAGTGTCTAAGTCATGCCTCTTCTTGATGATCTCATAGAGCACACGATTCTGTTCTTCTATGGCAATAACCTCCCAGGTAAGTGTCGTGCTTTGGGCATAAATTGCATCAATGGCCTTCAGTGCATTAATGTCGGAGAAAGAAATATTAGGAAAAAGAGAGTAAAAGGAATCTCCCTCTTCCATAGCCTCGAAGGGAGATGCTGATTTGTCCCCTCCTTCTCCATCAAGCTTACTAATGGTCGCCTCTTTGATTTCCTCTTGCTCGATAGGATCCTCTTCACCGGATGACCACTCATAGTAGAACTTGCTGAAGGGATGTTTACCTGGAGAGGGTTGGACGATGCTATGCTTGGTGTGGAGCCTTTGCGGAGCCATGAGGGACTAGACGATCTAGATATGTCAGAAAAACAGCCCGAAACAAGAACTGAAGAGAATCTAGATCTCGTCTCGGGTGCCTGAATTTTGGCATGGGTCCTCATATGTCTCCGCATGGCCTCTACATTGTGGGTTGGGTCGAAAATCGTCCGCGGCAAAGTCGGTGTCGCTTGCTCGGGGATTAGAAATGGCAATGACGCCTTCATGGGGAGAAGTGACGACGATGACGCCTATGCTATCTCGACTAGGCTCTCTGGTAGAGGTGTGTGTGGAGTATCCTATGTGTGCCGCTCAGTGGATTGTGATGGTTTTCGCCCGGTTTTCCGTATATTAACTGGGCAATTCTCTTCTGCTAAATTAAAAGATGAGGAAAATCTTTTGCCTCCATTTCGAAAATTAAACCGACATTCAAGAATGTAGCAAAACTGCCACCAACATAAAAAATAAATATCGGAGTGATACATAAACGTAAACAGATGGCATAGATCACTCCCTTTCAATTGCACCAAGCAAGTTGTGCCATCTCCAGTCACCAAGCGCCGGCTGCACGAACGACGCAGATCGGCGGAATGGTAAACTCTGACCTCTCCAAGGATGGATTTTGTGATTTAGATGTCGTACGTGTAATTATACTGAGTGATTCGCATGTCTCTGAGTACATGTAATTGTATAGAGAGAGCACTGACCGGAAATAACCACGGCACCTGTACTGCATACGGCAGTATGCATGTACCCGGTCGACGATCGACCTTGTTGCTTATGTTTGGGATTTCTCGAGGCTCTTTTCTTGTCACTTGTTTAGACAGGAGCACGCCATGCCAAATGGTGCATTGCTGGCTTTGTCAGGTGCGCACATCGTGGATTGTTCATTGAGGCACACTCTCTCGTGACCTGGGTTGTTCATTGAGGTACAAACGTCCATGGTGCATAAACAAGAGCCAAGCAGCTAATTAAATTAAGCTAGGCTCTAGGTTCTTCTCTATCCTAACCACCTAGACTACTACAGAACTCTGTTTGCAAAACGAAGTCCTTTTTTTCTAAGCAGTGTTCTAATAGTTCACTGTAAAGCTAAGCAGAACGAAGGCCTTGCTACTGCTACACTGTTACTGATGAACACTAAGCCATATTTCACCCTGCTAAACCGAACTTCTTGGTATGCTACCCACATTGGATCAGAGCTTTCTAAGGTTCTCCATCAGCGAGAAGACTGGTGAAAAATCTCTTGTACTCTGCCTGACGCCGGTCATGACATTGAGCAACATCGCACACGCAAGGGGGCTTTGACCTTGCTCGATATACTGTGTAGCCTGAAATTCTTGATGCCTACCAAGCCTACATTACCGATGATCAATGACAAATGTGTCAGGATTTCCTTTCTCTCTCTCAAAGCGCAACGATATATATCTATGACCTATAAAGTTGGCCGGAGCAACATGAGCTAAGGTCTCCACACAAACACTGGTATGTCATGTGCTCGCTTCCTAGTTAGGGTCTTGAGGATAAAAGTGGGAGATGCCAAGCCGATATATATTGAGTGAGACATGAGTGTGAAGTTGACCGTGAGAAAAAAGATACTTATGAACAATTATAACTCTCACTATTTTGACATATACGTATACGTATGATCACAAAAAGAGGAAAGAGGGTTTTCCCTTTGGAGCGCACCAAACAAATTAGGTGTAGCGAATCGACGACATGGTAAAGATATGCCATCACCAATCACAGTTGTACGTACGATTGTACTTCCTTTGTAAAAAAATAGGAGAGCGTTTAGATCACTAAACTCTCTTATATTTTTTTACGGAGGGAATACAAAATAAGCGATTTGTTCGTCACTGAGTAACGTGATTTGCTCACAAAAATAACCACAGCACCTATACTGCATACAACAGTATGCATGTACCTGACATTGTTGTTTATGTATTGGGTTTCACGAGGCAATATTTTGTTGTCACTTGTGAGACGGGAGCAGGCCACATGACGCATCCCGGCAACCAAATGGTGCGGTACGTGGCTGGTTTTGTTTGCTAGGTGCGTCCATCGTGGCCTGTTAGCTCAGGTGTATGTATCGGATTAGGCCTCGATTGTTGGAACCGTTGCTATGCCCTAAACCCTAGCTCTACCTCGCTCCCTCTCTCCGCACCTCGCTCTCTCTTTGCACTTGATCAACAGAAGAAGGAGGAAGAAGAAGAAGGACGGGGTACACAGTGGACACAGGATTTTTCCGGCGCACGAATGCTTCTTTCTTTCCCTCGAGCACGAACTCAACCATGTCGATCTGTTACAACGCCACCACGCGGCCTTATACCCCGAACCAGCGCACCGGCCACGCACCCACGCCTCCTCTCGCCCGCGATCTTTCCCACATTCTGCATGCTCTCGCCGTGCCCACTACGCGCCCGTACGCGCGCTTCTTGCAGTGAGCACCAACAGAACCTGCCCAATCGCCCCGCGTGGCTCGCCAACGATCAACACACACACTCACACCTACGGTGTACCAGCACACGGACACGCCCGTGCACACCACACGCACGCACACACTCGTCCCGCCGTGGACCCGACACGCCCAGCACGCCCGGCGCATGCCCATACAAGCGCCTGACGCGACAAGCTCGTCGCCACGGCTTATTACACACAACATCGATTGGATGCACCACAAAGATCAAGTCAGGTTGCTGTAGTTGTGGCCAGGCTTTCGGAAGTTAGAGAATACACATTCTGCATCAGCTAGGGGCGTGTGTCCAGGCTCACGTAGCCTACAATTCTTTATGCCTCCCAAGGCTACATTACTCATGACCAGTGATATATGCGTCATCTTTGTTTTTTATACATGAAAGCGCGACTACATATATCTATGACATTTTCGGCCAGTGCACCATACAGTAAGGTCTCCATGCGGGTATATTGTGTACTAGCTTCATTGGGTTCTGATGAGAGAAATGAGAGAAGTGGTGATATATGTTGAGTTAAATACGAGTGTGATCTTGGCCATGAGAAAGGAAAACTTATGGAAAATTGTGGCTCTCGTTACTTTCTGCTGCTATGGAACACTAACCCACTTTGTAACTATTCATAGAGCATGTGAGAAGGACCTTTTACCATCTCGTTTACCAACCCATCTCACAACAATAAGACCTTATTGGACCTTGAGATGAGATATATGAAAGATACCAGGTTCTTCGTTTGCTTAACGAGCATTAATTCAACATGGGCTCATAGCTAGCAAGAGTCTTCACTTACCAATTTGTGCGTGAACCCTACAATCTGTTTCCTCTTCTATCTGTCCATGGCGCAGGTGCCCTCTACTTGCTTCCTCTGACTCACCTCATTGTCATACCAGGATAATGATGCCGAGGGTGATGGATGCATTCGGCCTCTACCTCACTGTTGTGAATGCAGATGAGATTAGACTGTCTCTCGCTAGCTATCATGGAAGTGGATGATACATGGCTAGCTACTGCTACACTGCTGTTGAACTCGGTGACAGGAAGTGCCTCCAGTCTGCACCATCCTTACCCTGAACATGATCTTTAGGACCTTCTCCCTCAACAAGGAGACCGGTGAAAAGTGTCCTTTAGTTTGCTCAGCACAGGCCGTGATATTGAGGACCACCGCAGAAGCAAAGGATCTTTGCCTAAAATTCTTGATCCCTCCCAAGCCTACAAACACATGACCAATGACACATGTGCCATGCTCCATTTTAGCCATGCATATAGTTGGCGAGCCACCAGAAGCTAAGGTCTCCGCGTGGGTAAATATGTGGTGTGGTAGCTTCATTGTTATCGTACTGAGGAGAGAAATGAGAGAAGCGGAGATGATATATATTGAGTCATATACGAGTGAGATATTGATCATGAGGACAATAAACTTCTGAACAATTATAACTCCCGTTATTTTCGCACACCTAGCCACCATGTAAGTAAACTTAGAGCATGTGAGTTGGGGAAAGATCAAGGTGACACGAGTAGAATTGGTAATATTGAGTTTGTATCGCATAATTTTTACAAACCCGCAAATTTAATGGATGGCAAACCTATTGCTCCATGCCTTAATTAATAGAACCGCCACTACAGCGGATGCAAATTTTGCCAAAAGGTAAATACTTTTGTGCATGTGTCTCACGAAACTGCCCATATTTAACTTCATTTCTGCGTACAATCTGAAGAGGTTTGTTCTCTCATTCTTCCTTCCAATTATTTATATTCATACACCAGGATGAAAAAACTCATTACAGTAATTTGAGAACAGTTAATTCCGAACAAGAAGATTACTTTCTAACTAACTACATCCAACGCCGACAGGCTCGCATGGTGTCTAATGAAATGAATTTTATGCAAAACACTTTGTCCTCTCTTGGATAATGTTCCCTCTGACCTTGCATCCACGACAACACCAAATTCGGTTACCACTGATGCTTGATGCGGCAGCATCGTTGCTCCTACAATCGGCCATGTAGAAGCTCTTGCATGGCTACATTCTAGATGACTGTGCCAATGTTCTCTGACAAGGATTTGAGCTAGGTTTTGCGGCTAGATTGGGTATGTGATCCATGCGATCTAGTCGCCTCTGATTCATGAGAGTGCTAGGGGTTCTTCGGCAAATGGTCAATCTACGAACAAGAACAAAAATATTATAATAAAAAAGGCACTCATCCAGAAACCAACCATGGATCACATGATCTCCGTGCAACGAACCAAAATAGTGAGGAAATCCAGGGGAGCAAGCATGCGTGGAAATAAGGCTGGACAATTGGCGGTGGAGCTGCCGATACCCCCCCCCCCCCCCCGAGGGTTTGTTGGTGAGGGGGGGGGTGGAGACGAGAGAAAAGTTAGGATTGGGCCTGCCAACACGAGGAAGAAAATAAGACAAAGGGCGGGGTCGGGTCGGTTGATGCTGGCGTTTTTTCTGCGCCTCATCCGAATAGGAGACAAGAACATGGCCAAGCCCAACTTCGCATGTACCCCAATTTTGATACGTTTACATAGGAGCTCGCAATGCTTTTTGCAGCTGCTCTTTTGCTTCATTGGCACCCCGTTCGCGCTTGTTCCGTTCGGACTCAAACACCTCCCCGCGACAACGACTCCGTTCATTGTTCTGATTGTTTATACATTCCTACTCTTTGCAAAAATCCTCATCGAAAATGTTCCATGAATCTTCCAAGTGTTGGCGCCATAATATGGACAACAAGGAGTGATGTCAATAAATGCTCGCACCATATAGGATCAGGATCCTTCGGCGTGATAATGCTCACGGGGAATTAGACATAGTTGTATGCAACAAGGATTAGCGTGCCATATCATACCTACAATAACTTGTGCCATAGCACTAGAATGGACGATCTAGGAAAGAAGATGTCGCTGCCACTTGTTTGATATGGCGATAGAAAGAGGGGGTGGTGTGTGGGGGGGGGGGGGGGGGTTATTTTCATAATAGTTAAAGTTGTAAAATTTCAAATTATGATGGAGTTGGTTTGAATTTGGCTGGAATTTTCAGTGTTAAAGGCTACAGTTCTTCATTCCACAGTAATAATGCCACTGAGCATTAGATTAATTACAGTATCAGCTACACGCTTCCATAGATACCATATATATTTGCACATATAATGACGACGAGTGACCGTGCAACACTGTAGGTTGGACGCAGGTTGTGATTTTGACGACCTGCGTGGAATCTGTGTGGTCAAATTTGGCAGAAATAGGCGAGATTTGCTCCCAAAATAAAGGCTACAGCTCTTCATTCCACAGTAATAAGTACTGCTACGAAGATCGCTACAGTACCTCTCGTGGAGGTTCGTTCTCGGCCTCTTGCTTTTGATCAGACGAACCATGAAGACCAAGTAATGTTACTGTAGTGAAGTGAGAGAATACGCGACGTCCCGCACATAGGCAAAGGGTGGCTATGCATGCTTGATCAGTTGTATTAGCATGTAGCCTGCAATTCTTGATGCCTCCCAAGCCTACATTATTAATGCCCAATGATATCTTTTGACAGCTTGCCGTTAACTGAGTTCTCCATGCTAGTATGTTGTGTTCTAGCTTCATATAGGGTTCTCATGAGAGAAATGACTAAATGAGAGAAGCAGATGTGATATATACTGGGTTAAATAGGAGTAGTAACTTGGCCATGAGAAAGGACGGATAATTATATCTCTCGTTACTTTCTCCCATTTTGTAACTATTCTTAGAGCATGTGTCAAGGGGGAAATGAAGATGTCTCTTAGCATTGTTATGTCCTTGTAGAGGACTGTGAACTGATGATAGTGGGTTATGTCGAGTTTGCATGATAATTTTTATTAGGGTTGATTGGATAAATGGCACTAAAATTATGCCGACTCCGTGAAACGCCATTGTAATTTCCAAACTTTGAAAAATACCACTACAAACTTTGAAAAACGCCATTGCAGACTTTGAAAATGCCAAAGGAAATGGCATTTTTCAAGGTTTGAAAATTGCAGTGGCATTTCTCGGAATCGCCAGAATTCGATTGACATTTATTAGATTGCGCGTGTGCTGGGGTTTCACTCTGGATCGATCATTCACCAACCCATATCTGTACACAACAGTAAAAGCTAATTGGACCTTGAGATGAGATTGATGAAAGAAACCTGAGTGCATGGATCATGGCCTGCTTAACGACAGCATTCAATTCCTTCCGTTTCAGCCTGAGTGCATGGATCATGGCTTGTTCGTCCGAGATCGAGATGGGGACAGATAGGCATAATCTCATGGCCTTGTATGTCGAACCCGGCCTTTCCTAGCCGCAGGCACAACGCCGGCCTTGACCATGGATTGTTTACTTCTAGATAGCAGCCTCGCTCATACCTGGCTAGCTACACCTACACTGCTATTGAACTCAGAGCACCTACAGTCTTCACCTTCCTAATGCTGGATCACAACTTTCGGACTTCCTCTACCAGTGAGCAAACGGGTGAAAAATGTGTCTTAGTCTGCCAAGCACAAGTTATGACGTTGAGGGAAATAGCATAAGCAAGTTTTTTTTTTTTTTTTGCCTAGGCTCGATCATTTGCATTAGCTTGTTGGCTGGAATTCTTGATGGCATCCTCTTTTTTAGCTCAGCAGCCTGGCAACTACAAATAGCTACGATGTATATAGTTGGGTAGCAACCATAAGCTGAGGTCTCCACGTGGGTAAATTTGTCGTGTGGTAGCTCCATTGTTATGGTACTGATGAGAGAAATGAGAGAAGCAGCGGTGATATATATTGAGTCCTATACAAGTATGATCTTGGTCGCGAGGAAAAAAAACTTCTGAACAATGATAACTGCCATTATTTTCGCATCCACTGTGGAAGTAACCTTAGAGCATGTGTGGAGGAGACACATGTAGCGTTTGGTATGTTCTTGGAAGAGGACCGTGAACTTGTGGGGTTTTTTTTTTTGGAAAAGGAGGTTAGAATCCCCGGCGTCTGCATCAATCGATGCAAACAACCATCATTATTAATTATTCAACAAAGGTCTAATCAGAACATGCATCAAGCCACCCGAAACCACCACTCACACCTAAAAACTCGATAATGTAAAGTGCTCTCACTTCCCATATCTAAAACCGGTGTTGTCGCCGATCCATCCAGATAATGTATCGGCACCTATAGCCGGTACAACAAACCTAAAGCGTACACCACATGCACACGTATTAGAAGCTGTCATCATCATCAAACCACTCACCCATCTTCAGTAAAAAGATCTGCATCATCCTTGCCAGACCGGCCATCCATCAAAGCCACCATGGCGCCCAACGGCACCACCTCCCTGCGTGCAAATTGCTAAGCACGTCATGGTCGTCGCCAGTACACCGCAGCACCATGCCGCCAAGTACCACCAGTCGACACAGCTTGAAGCCTCAGGAAGATCTGCCGTGCGTAGCACCTGCCGAACAGACATGACACAACACCTCTCGGTCAGGCATGACTTGACATCTGCACCGAATCTCCGTGCAAGACGAAGAGGCTCCACCTCCTGCCACTGTCTTCCAGCGCTGCTCCACCAATGATGCTCCCTAGAGACAAACGACATTCCAGTGTTGTCACCGTTCGACCTGGAAGACCAGATCCTAGGGATTTCACCGGAGCAACACGAGTGAGTCAACAGTAGTTACACGGTGATGCCTTCATTAAGGTAACGGCGTAGAACGCTGCCATCGCCTGCCGGCGGCTTGGTTTTCACCGACAACTATGTCTCCCCGACTCGTAGCCAGGACTACCACCACCAAGCCCAGGTCACCGGCCCAGGCGCCCGCGTGATGCAGATCAAGACCAGGAGCGCCACCGCGATCCGAAGCCGAACCAAAGGCCGGATGGCTGCAACATGGCCGCCGCCGCCGCCAGCCGCTGTGGCTACAGACCCGCCGCCACACTGCAACCGTCGTTGTCCACCGTCACCGCCGAGGAGATCAAGACCGGAACAACCGCAGCGATCTTGAGCAGTTGATGCGCGAGAAGAAGGCCGCCGCCGCCAAGCCGCTCGGGCCTTGCCCTGGCAGCCTCGCCGGCAGTGGCAGAGAGGAGAGTGGTGGCGAGGGACAGAAGGAGGGAAGCGGGGACTGTTGGAACCGCAGCCTTCTAGCTACCTCTCCTCTCACTCGAACGGAGGTGGAAGAAGAAAAATAATGGACACAAGATTTTCTGGCCGGCGACGAACGCCGCCACGGGCGCTCAAACGCCCCAATCTTTTCTTCTTTATAATGGCTACATGGCTTACACTCGGCTCAAGGAACAAGGTGATTACATGGGCTTATATAGCCCAGCCTAAACCAACGACCTAGCCATGTCTTCAGCGCACGCACGCAGGACCTCTCACCACTTCTGCATGTCCCACACTCATGCACTACGAGATACACGCGCACCAACGCGTATGATCCGCAAGTGGCGGTCCAGCACGATGACCACGGACTGGCTTCATGCATGCAGCTCCTCGCCGGACTTCTAATGACTCGCATTAGCAACAACTAATCTATCCAACTGACATCACCCAACGCACGCACACTGGTGACCGCAGACACACACGCATCACAGTTTATTTCCTAACAGGGACGCCCCGGTGTTGTGCGGCGGCGCCGCACGGGAGCGGGGGTAGGTTCGGGTGACATGGCGACGGAGGAAGGATCCGGCGGCGGCCCTAGCTAGTCGCTAGTCCTCCGGGTCCCTTTTTTACGCTAGCCCTCCTGTGAACTTATGGTAGTGTTGAGTTTGTATCAAATAATTTGTACACACCAACAAATTTCAACAACGGTGGTCCCACCTATTCCTTTAACCACGCAAGGAGCCCATCCATGCATGAACATGCTAATTTTTACATCTAATCTCTCTGCCCCCCTTATTTTCAGGGGTGGGGGTGGGGGCCCAGCCCAACTTTCCTTTTAATCCTTTTTTTTCTGACGGAAACTTGCCTTCTAATCCTAACTGAACCATGCCGTAGTTTCCTTCTAATCCTAACTGAACCATGCCGTAGTTTCCTTCTAATCGTGTCGAAAAGTGAGCGCTGCAGCCAAATGGTGGAATACGCTCGTGTGTGGTTTTGTTCCTCGGTTGCCTGGAGACTACAGTACAGACGTCCATGACTCCATAGTGCATGTGCTGTGCAGGTGCATAAACAGGAATCAAGCATGTGACTGTGACTACGACGAACCTTGTAGTTGGTCAATCCGTTACTGTAATGTGAAGATGGACGATGCCTAGCTAGATACTGCTATTGTGCACTATACTTTTAGCACCTAGTTCACTCTGCTAAGCAAAACTTGTTCCTATTTCCCAGGAAGTGCCACTGCAGCCGATCTACACCTTGCTCACATTGGGAATTGGCCACATCTGTGGACCTTCTTGCTCTGCTTCCTCATCGCAGAGATCGATGAAACATGTCTTCTAGTCGTGGTAGCCAAGGCCGCGGCGTTGAGGACAACACATCAGCAGGGCGGCGTTGTCAAGGCCCAGTAGTTTGAATTAGCGTGTAGCCTCGCATTCTTGATCCTTCCCAAGCCTACATTACCCATGACCAATGGAATATGTGTCATGCTTTTTCTTTCGCTTCCTCTGAAAGTAGGCCAAGGTCTCCACACAAACACGGGCATGTCGTGTGCTAGCTTCACAGCTTGGGTTCTAACGGGACAAATGAGAGAATCCAAGGTGGTATGATATACATTGAATGAGATACGAGTGTGATATTCACCTTTAGAGAAAACCCACTTGTAAGCAATTGTAACTGCCATTTTTTTTTGGCACACCTACCCACAGTGTAAATAATCATAGAGCATGTGAGGAGGGGGCGAGACGAAGTAGTTGCGAGTTGTTTTGGTATGTCCACTACAACAAACACCCTCATACACCAACGCATATCTAGCAACGATGTTAGCATATGTGTTGTTGGGATCCACCCCCACCTCCCCACAAAGGTCTCTAACCTCCCGTACCCACCACCACTGCGCCCTCTCCATCAAAATATCACACAGCCGAAATAAACATTTTTTTTCTCCTGGCGACCTCTCTCCCTGATTCCTCTGTGTCTCTCACACCACGGCACCGTCGCCGCCAACTCCAATTCCGAGTAGCTCCGGCGGACTCCCAACACTACTCACCGGCCTACCCCACTCCATGTTCTTCTCCACTCCTTCGCCCCCATCCACCGCGCCCTCGTCCACTGCGCCCCTGCAACGTGCGCCACGCAACAACCCTAGCCGCCTAGCGTCGCCGGCGTGGCTCCGCCGGTTCCAGTTTATGGGCCCACTACCCCTGCATCACCTCACACGCGGCAGCAGGCTCGGGCTTCACATTGGTACTCCGCCTCTTCCACCTCAACTCCGACGTTGACATGTCTGGTTGGTGTTTATGTCATTAGATCTGATTCACCATGTGTTGATCTGTACTAATTCTGGATGAGTAGTACTCTGTCATGCGTTATGATTAGACTTTCCTCTTACTATATACGTAGATGGATTGATGGATAATTAAGTATTTTTCATGTGAAATTAATCATTACATACTAGCATGTCGCATGACCTGTTCATAAGATGCCTCAGTTTTTTCTTATAAACAGAGATCTACTTAGTTCAAATTGGGGTAAGATAGTCTGATAGTGTATCAGCGATATATAATATGCGGTCATGTATGCCACTGAAGAACATTGCTACAAAAATCAACATGTCAGTGCAAACTAGCATAATTATTTCAAATGGAGAATCCCCTTCTCAATACACTGAATTGTTATTTATTTGGTGTCACGTGTACAATATACTAAATAAATAAGACCCACTTGCATCCGTCCATCCCAATATTTGTCTTTATTGTATAACCCTTTGTTCCATCTACAGTCACAAAGGTTCTGACATTGTCTTAAACTAAGTGTGTGCTTCTGCTGTTTCTTAACAGATTGATCTACAACACTTATACATTGCAATCGGGAGAATCCATGAATATGCAAAAGAAGCCTTGAGAATTATTTTAGTCATTTGTGTATAGCATGGTGAGGATTGTTTCGCTAGTTCATGTTACAGTAAGGAAAACGTGAATTTCTATCTTATTCTATTTTTTCGGTTGATGTAATATTTGTTTTCCCCTACAAAAAGTTATATTAGTTCCAGCTTCTTATTCAGTAAAAATGTGCACACCACAATCTCTAATTTTATGAAAAAGCTCAGATGGAAATAATACTTACACTCATGTTATCCAATATAAGCTGTTAAATAATTGATAAAATTTGAAGGTGAGTTACAAGAACATCATACCTTGATATTCTCGTCATATGTATTTGACTCGTATTATTGAAATCTCACCTCTAAATCAAGTTTAGTGCATTTTTTTGGAAATACAGGTACTTCTGAATTCCTGCAATCTCTGTACTAATTTGTATTTTGTGGGGAGCCACTGATGTTTCCAAATACTAGAATGATCCATGATTTGTCAGCACGCATACTCTTGGCCAGATGCCTCTCACATCTTATCTTGTTTGTAACATATTCTCCTTAAACTGTCAAACTTATTCCTCTTGTGCACTCTGCTTCCCTGACATACAGGGCACACTATGGTGGTGGGATGTTACTAACAACCATAAACAGGCACCTAAGAGATCAGATACGGCGATTGTGCGAGTGTGTCAGGTACGTCGAATTCATTGATCCCAAACTATTAGATCTTACTAGGATCTCCTCTTCTCTGTAATACTTAGAACCTTCTCCTCTACCTCTTCAGGCCAACAGTTTGAGCATCCGGCAACCATGGTTACAAAGACGAGCATACTGGAACTGCTCTAAGTTTCCATGTTCTTGGTAAACACGTGAACTAAGAAAGCGAAACCTATTTAATAAATGTTGGCATATACTGATACGCTGGCACTGCATTAATGTTGTGGTCTTCTAAATTGTTAGAATAATTTTAAGTAGTTTCGTAGGAGTCCTTGCTAGTTTAACTAGCCAAGTTTGAGTCTAATTTTGATAGGTTGATTAGTTAGTTTTCTAACTTGTCTCGTTTGCATGTCGTAAGCATTTGTGTTCTCAGGTGGGTCGTAGTCCATATATGATTCAATGAGTTTGCATAGCTAGTAGCCTACATGCGGTACTAGTATGTCTTGGAGTCAGCATGCCTTATTATTCTAGTAAAACGGTACTGGAGTCTGAGTCGTTCTAGATGCTATTAAGTCAGAGTAGGTTTGGATTGCTTTGGCCATGTAGCAGGTCATATCATGGAACCAGGTCGTGCAAGAGTTTTTCCGTAACAAACAAGCTCATGTAAGAGTTTTGATATAAAAGAATAAAGAGTACGCTAAAGTTTTTTGGTGCACATGTGTTCGGCTATTTTGATGCCAATGATTCTGTGAGCAAAACCAAACATACATTACTAATGCATATGCCAAATCAGCAGGTTACACAGACTCGATTGTTCCAAGTCGATGTTGTTGGCGCTAAAACATAGAACAATACTAGTGCCAAGCTGGATTTACTAGGAGGTATTTTCTGATAGTAGTTCTATATTGCGTGAATGATTCTTCACCAGATCGAATGGAAAGTTTGGAGTATTAATAGCATTACTTGACTACATTTTATTATCTTACACATGCTTCTCTTTTTTCCCCACCTACTTTGTACAAGAGAACACTGCTTTTCTGAGATAAAAGACTCTTTTCGGCTAGATTAGGTAAAACAATTCATCAACTACTTTATGTCTGCCTTACATTTTCCCACCCCTATAAAACACTCTGTTTCTATTAACATGGTGAAACTTGATAATGAAATAAGCTGAGTTAGTTTACTGTAAGCTAAAATGACTATTGTTAGCTACAAATATTATACTGGACAAATCCGAACAAGAACGCTCCTATTACTTTAATCCAAAGTATCAACCCCGAATATAAATCTAAAGTTGATGATAAACTTGGTAATGAATTCTTGGTATTGCGAGTTGATGCTACATTAGCAAAATCTTACAAGTTTTTATAACTACTAAAAAGAGTCAAAATTATTAGTCATGCAGCAAGATTAACTATCGCATTGCCTTCGACCTTTCTATGTTGCTCCTCCTTTCAATTTTTCTGCCCTATTAACCTATTTCATTTCTTTGTTGTAGATTGCAATATTGGATGATGCATGGCTCAGATATTGGTCAAGAATGGAGTGCTACTAGATAGTTTCACATTGTGTCTTAGAATTTCATGTCCAGTGCCAATGTTTCAATAATTATGTTTCAGATATTTTCGGTGTCAATGTTTTGATCATTATGGTTCAGAATGGCTGAGACGTTGGTTGCAAGGTCAACAATAGGATTAGTACCAGCTTCACATCTTGTAATCTTTGTATCGTGTCCTTTGTAATGCAACCAAGTTGATTTAATATATGAGAAATTTCTATTTATTATACTGTGTCCCTGTGCAATATCGGCATTGACCTAATAATAATGGATGATGGTATATAAAGTACCATGCATTTTTCATGCAATGCACTAGGCATTGCAGTACTCATTTATAATCCACCAACGCATGTGAAGCGTTGTTGGGCTCTGACTTCATCCATTGCTATCTTACAACGCTTTTTCATGCCATTTACCAACGGATGCATATACATTGTTGTAGACCTTTGCAACGCCACCAACGGCAACGCATACAAATCCGTTGGTGTAGACCTTACCAACGCTTATATGGACATTTGGCAACGCAATGATGCGTTGTTGTAGGGGCGTTCCTGTTGTAGTGGTCCTTGCAAGAGGACCGGGAACTTATGGTGGCGCATTGTGTTGTGTGTGTTTTTAAGAAAGATACGTGCCTTTATTCAAACACGAGAAAACATTGCTCCTGATAAAAAATCCAAGAAACTACAGAGTAACTCATTTATCTATTACATTATTGGGTTTTTATTATTTATGTCACTAGTTGTGTCCCACTACTTAGTTTTGTCATTGAAAGTGACAACTGCAACAAAATGCCATCGTTCTGTCAGATGCTTGCACACAGATGGCACTAGATATCCCAAAAATGTGATCGTTTTATTAGACATTTGCTTAAAATGTCATTAGACACTATTACTATCAGGCCAAACCCGTTCACAATGTTATATGAGAAAAATACTCCCAGACCCACATGTCTAATCTTGCTATCCCACATTAACAAGTGTGGGCCCTCTTGTCAAGAGTAAGAACCGAATAATTTTAAAGGAACCCACACATTATTGTAGTGAGATAAAGGGAGAGCTAGCATGTTGGTACATGGGTATTTTGGTCATTTTAGCATGCTAAGCGGGCTTTGAGCTAACAATAATGATGTCTAGTTGCATTTTTTAGCACTTAAATTCCAAGTGACAAAACTAAATAGTGGGACACAACTAGTGGCATAAATGATAAAAACACTATATTATTCAGACGATAGAAAACGAACGGCAAAGATTTTATACTAAAATATTAAGTTGTGTCTACGGTTGAGATTTATCAACATAGATGTCAAATCCTACGCGTTGATATATTTTCGGTAAGACATGCACAACCAAGCTGACTGGCTTCCGGCAAAAACACGCACGGCATATAGCTGATTGGTCGCCCACACAAAGGCAACCGCCGCCACGACCGCTAGATCCGGGCACTTGTGCCCGAATCCCACACGTATTGTCCCTTGGTCAGCCGCACTAGATCCGCATCCGGGACAACAGCCGCCAGCCGATCCCCTCCCTGACCGCCCGCACTCAAGTCCATAGATCACATGGAGAAATTTCGCCAGATCCAAACCAAAAGGCCGCACCGACACCGTGAGCCACTGCTCCCCGGCAGCTGCCGCATGACCGACCTTGCCACTGCAATGCCGCTCCGTGCACCCACTCTACATGAGTCGCATGCCCGCGCAACCTCACGCCACGACGGGGGAGACAGGTGCCCTGCCGCCACCTTCCTTGAAGCTGGCCCATGCTTTGCCAGAGGGACCCTCTGGCAGCGGCGATGCGAAAAGGGAGGGAGAGGAGGCTTGGCGGCTATGGTTAGGAGAGCCCACAAGTCATCGATATACAGGGAAGGTCGTCGAGATACAAACTTCTTGGTATGTTCAAGGAAGTACCGGCGCAGTTTGTACGTTCATCACATTTGACCACATCTCCGGGACCTTTGTCCCTTCACTGCTAGAAATCCCTACAGCTGTAACGCACAAACTAATTAAAACAGCGGAGACAGTGAATGGGTAAACACAATTGCACATGTATATGAAACTGAAAACTCTCCATCCACATGGTCCGTCAGGGGTGCCATCATAGCTTTTTGCGCCAACTTTTTATCGGAGCTTCTGATCTTCTTCAGCGGTGACTGTTTTGCAAGCAGCAAAGCTCAACGGGGGTGAATGTGCTGAGCGTAGAGAGCACTGGCTGAACCATCATGTGCCAGGAGGCAGTACCGTGATACATTGGTTAGTAAAGACTGTCGGAAAGCACCCGCATGTTCTTTGGCGGTGTGAATTTGTCCATCATCAACTGAAATGGTGCCAGGATAAGAGAACAGACCATCTGGGACAAAAATACTATTCTTGGACCTTGGTAGCCTCCAATTCGTGATGCCTCCGGATATACAACATAAATAATTAGCGGGTCTACCATCAGCTAGGTCTCCGCACGGGAACGTATGTCATGTGCTATGGTTCTGAGGAGAGAAATGAGAGAAGCGAAGGTCATATATATACGTGTGTGATCTTGATTGTAATTGAAAAAGAACTTCTGAACTATTATAACTCCCATCGGTCTCACCCACCTACACACTGTGCAAGTAACTCTAGAGCATGTGAGGAGCGGAGACATGAAGTGGACACATGTCCCATTGGTATGTCATTGCACGAGGACCGGTAACTTACGGTAGTGTTGACTTGGTATCCAATATTTTCAACGACCCAACAATTTTAATGAATGATGAACGGATTACTACTTGCTACCAGGAAAAAAATTATAGGTGAGCTCAAATTTATGACGGGCACTGTCAGGAACCTGCAACTGCTTTTTTCTTTGGATGAACGGATTACTACCTGCTGCGGGCAATAAAAACTACCGCCACTTACTACCTGCCACTCATAAACAATCCCAAATTGCCTGCGGGATGAAAGCATCAGTGGTGTGCGCTTGAAAATTAACCGTCGCTGCTTTGCCTTGCACCAGTGAAGCATGTGATACATATGAGAATTAATTAAGTGCAATCTAAGTGATATCAGCATGGTGGAAAAGGGAGAAAAGTTCGCAAGAATATCCGCCTAAATTAAAAGGCAAATTTTAACATGGTCCCTCTTACCTCTTTTTTTTACATGTGAGTTCCATGAGACATTGTTAGATGACATTTAGCAAATCCGTGTGATTTCAAGAGCCAGTAACAATTATCAGATCAAATATGCCCTTTTGATGTATTCTATTCAGAAAACAAAAAGAGAAGAAACAAACAGGCAGTTGGAACGTAAACCATGGAGGTAATTTCTCAATATTTGAAGAGTAATTGAACAATAAGTTTAGAGTATATCCAATGATGATTCTGCGTGGTTTATCCCTACCAGTGAGAGAGATCGAAGCCAAGTGTGTGCATATCTGAAAAAACAAGTTGAGCTTAGTGCACTGCAGCAGCAACACAATGGTAAAGACATACAATTAATATTGATGCGCCGTGGTGACATGATAATGCGTGACACATTGCGGTGTGCACAAGCATGTAACTGATCAGGTTATAGATCTTCACGTCATCTTGCTCGTTTGTCTGTCCCACTACTAATTTCCAATAATGAGCAAGTATACATTACATACTGGCCCAACGGTTGGCCCTCCATCTGCCTGACGGATGGTGCATTCCGCCTCTACCTGAGATGTGTGAGTTATTTACCCAAAACTACCACACTTGGGGCTAGGGTAACAACTTAATACCACATTTGCATCAGGGCACAAAAAACCACCGAAATTGCGCCTAACATGTAACGCAGAGCACTGATGCTGGGATTTGGTCACGAAAACAGCCAAACTGACAGGTAGGACCTGCTTGTCGGAATGACGTGGCAAAGACCAAGTACAAAAAAAATGTGTTGACTAGGTGACATGGCAGATGAGATGCGGGCCCCGCCTGTCATTGACTACGCGTTCATCTTCATCCCATCTTTATTCCTTAGGAGCATTGCATCGAGCAGCTTGTGGGCGGCCGAGCCGAGAGCTCCATGGCCATGGCAGCCGAGCCCCTGCTCAAACTAGGCCCGGGCCGCCTCAGCCTGTTCCCTGCACGCCATGAACCATCGAATCTGGCCGCCGCCCCCGCCGGCATGGACGGCCGAGCCGAGAGCTTCATGGCCACCATGGCCGCCGCAGCCGAGCCCTGCTCAAGCTAGCAAGAGTATTTAACCAAAAACTACCACAATTCACGGAAACATGACAGAAAACTACCACTTTACGATTTTGTCCCGAAAACTACCACTTTTTTATTAATCCGTGGCAAAAAACTACCAAGTGTGAAAACTGCTCGCTTTGCCTGGGTTAAACCTGAATCTGACTGCCCGACCCCACACATAAGCGGGCTAAAAATGCAATCAGGTCCCTAGTTTTTCTTTAAAAAAAGCAATCCAGTCCCTGCAGCCTGCACCCGGTCGTGCTCCACGCCGCCTTCGACGACGCGGGCGCCGTGCACCCGGTCGTGTATGGCCGCAGTGTAACCAACAAGAGGCTTGAAACATAATTTGGCGAGCACCCAATTTATACATTTTCATGCTCTAGATTGAAGGTACACGCACAATTTACATTGTCTTGTTTTGTGCAACTCAAACAAATGAAGAGTGCATTTTTTAGGCGCACGCTTGTTTTATAAATTGAAGTAGATAGTCATCCATGTTTTGTGTATGTTTCATATTTGTTTTTCCATGAGCTTCACCTTTGCATCACTCTCATCTATAATGGAAGGGAAAATATGTCCTCCTTAGTTTGGGTCGCCATGATCAACCAAGGAGTGAAACTTATCCTCTTTGACATAATCCCACTTTGGCTCATATCACGATGATCAGCCAAGGCAAAAATGTCAAGATGGAATTGTATGTTGTTCGCTCCTTTATTTGTATCATGATGATCTGCCAAGGAGTATTTTTGTTGCTCTCAAACATATTCGCACTTTGGCATGTTTCATGATGATCGGCCAAGACAAAATGTCAAGACGGGGTTGCATGGAAAATGCTCCTTGATTTGTATCACAATAATCACCCAAGGGTAATTTTCCTCTCTTAAACATAATTGCTCTTTGGCTCGTATCACGATGATCAACCAAGGCAAAATGTCAAGATGGGGCTATATGGCGAATGCTCCTTGGTTTGTATCACAATGATCAACCAACGGGAAATTTCCTTTTCTTAAACATAATTTGCTCTTTGGCTCGTATTGCGATGATCAGCCAAGGCAAGATGTCAAGATGAGGACACATGGGCATACTCCTTGGTTTGTATCACAATGATCAACCAAGAAGAAAGATGAACAAGATAAGAGATATAGGGAGGAGCAAGAAGATTAGAGGAGGATCATAATTCCCACCTTGTCTACCTTCCTCAGGTTCCTGACCGGACGGCGGCCTTGCAGCAGCAGCAGCAGCGTATATGTGGATGAGAGCAGCAGCGTGAGGCCAGAGATCAAGAATATGAGTAGGGAAAGTAGCGGCAGAGCAGCAGTGGCCGGCCGGGGAAAAAAAGAGCAGCAGTAGGCGGCAGCACAGCGGAGCGGCTAGGAAAAAAGAGCGCCCATAGAGCAGCCCCCTGGTGGTATTTAGGCTGGTCATAGTGGGGAGTAACTTAGACTAGTGTCATGCATATGACACTACTCTAAATTACTATCTTCATAATACAAAGTAACATACTAGTAGTATCATAGATGACTTCATTTATTAGCTTATAGACTCATCTTGTTTTGGAAAGCGTTATGTTACAGTAATATATTATGTTACCACCTCTCATTAATTACTTGTTACATAAGCAAAAATTTCTCGAAGTGCGCTATGTTACTAGCTAAGTTACTCCCACTATGACTAGCCTTATAGGTGGGGGCAGCACAAG
Organism: Triticum urartu; assembly: GCF_056163025.1. Lineage (NCBI taxonomy): Eukaryota > Viridiplantae > Streptophyta > Magnoliopsida > Poales > Poaceae > Triticum > Triticum urartu. Next base: position 860,750 of record NC_141875.1, read on the forward strand.
GCTTCGCTCAGGGACGCATCCACTTTCTGGGGATCGTGGGAGTGCACTGCTTTTTCTTTTTTTGGCTAATTTCCTTAATCAGTAGCTAGTCCACCCCAGTTTGACTCCACTATGTACGTGGGTAATCACCATGGGCCAGACTTCATTTTTCGTGCATCACTCTTGAATGCACGCATGCAACATAGCAAACTATAGCGGGCTAAGCCGTTAATTAGCTACTAATTCAACGGCTCATTAAGGATTACTTTCTTAGTGTGGCACGCAATAAATACATGGAAAGGTATTTTTCTTTTCTTATATGTGGCGCTATATCCATCACGCCCATATTCCATTAGGATTGCTATGTGTCTTCTTTTTTTATGTCACCGTGATATTTTATTATTCCCGGCGATGAAATAATTCCCATGTATATTGTTCAATATTTGCAAAATAAGTGCCGCCCATGATGATATTATGTCAACATTTCATGCGGTCTATTTTGTAGATATTAGCGCCGTCTATAATCTTGCATCTCGTGGTTATTATTTCATCGGGAAAAAAGCCTTTTATGGAGATTTTATTTATTCATTTTACCAACTTTGTGAATACCTGATATTTTCATATTCTAAGCCAATGTAAACAATTATATATTGATATTTGGCGCATTTCTTTTGTTTCCGCACCTGCTATTTTCTAGTAAGCGGCCAAAATTAAACAAAGTCATTTGCTCTTCTCATTTGGCAGTTCATCATTTTTATCGTTCGGATTAATTTATATTTTTATAATCGCTATTGCACCATTTTTACATTGGCGAAATTCCATGTCAACAGTGCTGCTGCCTTTTTGCTTCATTGGCTCCCTGTTCGCGCTTCTTCCGTGTGGAATCAAACTCCTCCCTGCATCAGGGACTCTCGTCATTGTTCTTAATGTCTATACGTTCCTGCTTTTTGCCATAATGCTCGTCGAAAATGTTCCATGAATCCTCCAAGTGTTGGCATCTTTACGTGGACAACAAGGAGTGATGTCAAGAAAGTGCTCGGAGCATATAGGATTTGGATCCTTTGGCGTGATAATGCTCACAGGGAATTGGACATCGTTGTATGCAACAAGGATTAACGTGCCTTAACATACCTCCATTAACCTGTGCCATAACAATGGAATTGGCGATCTAGGAAAGAAGATGTCGCCCCCACTTGTTTGAGACGCCGATAGAAACTGGAGGGGGGGGGGGGGGGGGTAGTGATAAGAGTTGAAGTTGCGAAATTTAAAATTTTGCTGGAGTTAGTTTGAATTTGGCTGGAATTTTCAATGTTAAAATATTTTGGTACAAATTACCAATGTTGAGTTGAGTTTTCTAACCTTGGTGTTCTGTTTTATTGAATGATTGTAGAAACCCATAAATGTCGATAGATGGCAAACTGATTACATATAATTTAAAGGCAACTTAAAAACCTATCTACAAGAAGCCGCGTCGTCGTGGGTGCCAGCCGTTATCACTCCCCCCCCCCCCCCCCCTCAATTGGGCATCGCCGGTTTCGCCGAGCTCGGTGAACATCTCCTTTTACTCTCCCCTCGTGTTGGCCAAAAAAACGATGTTGGTGGTGACCTTGCATTTTTTTTAGCCATTCATTCGGTGATCGTGTGATCTTTCACAACCATGTCATGGACCATCAGGATGGCGGTGTCCTCGAGCTCGGCGGCGTTCTAGCCCTTTGCGGACATATGCTCCTTTGACGCCTCTGCCATCTGGAATACGCCCTCGCCTACATCATCCCCTCCTCCTTCTCCCCCTCTTCCTCACACTCGTGCTTTGAAGAGTGGTTCGGGTCAGCGTACGTGGCGGCAGTCGACTAGCTAGTGGAGACCACCGTAGTGACCTCTGCCACAATTTGGGACCCAATAGGCAGGGCGTGAGCTATGCATAGTAGGTGGGGCGGCTCCTCATCATGGCTCCAACAACGGCGAAAACGGACTGGCGATTAGGGGCTGGCGGTGGCTGCAGATTTAGTTTAGGAAATTTTAGGGGTCGATACCTAGGGTTAGCATATGCGGTGATGACGGCTTCCATTATTCCCAGCCGAACGTGTGGGGATTGCGCAGCATTGCGTAGGAGGCCATGAATCTCAGTGGCTCTCCTACTACTAGGTTTTTTCCACAGTACAACCAGTTCATCTTCTCTGTATAACGCAAACGGGTTTAAGTTCTCTGTTAAAATGCAAACTGCTTCAACTTCTTCATCGTTGAAAACTGCCCAGTTCTCTGCAAAGTGCTATTGTTTACCTACTACTTGGATTTAGCTCACATGACAATCGCAATAACATGGCCATATTTTTTACTTGTAGATCGATTCTATAGTTGCACTACAATAAAAGAATATAAGGTTAGTTGTCTGCATTAAAGATATAAAGGACACCAGTTATTGAATCATGGGTGTTTGTCTACAGCGACATCCATCAATGACTGTGCAGGTATGATCTTAAATACATTGAAGAATGGCTTATTTGCAGGCATTGAGAATTTTTTGTGTATCGTACATGCGATATCTTATATCTGGTGGCGACACAACAAAGCGAGATCGGTATAGTGCTCAAGATGACTTCGCGTAGATACATAGGATGGATGTGAACTTTTAAGACTTGTGTACGATGTGAATGTCACTGTATCATGTGAACTTGTAGAACTTCAGAGGAATGATTTGTTGCCGATGTAATTTTCGTGTTTCACGTGAATTTCATTAGCGGTGTTGGGTATCTAATGAAATTAAAATACCCTGAAATACACAATGGAGGCGGTTCTTCATGTGAAGGGGTCTCCGGCATATAGAGCATTGGAAGCAGTTGTACCATCAAAACTGCCTGCAGGGTCAAGGAATTTTGAGGCATTCTGAAACCGCCTTTGACATATATAGTATTAGCCACATAGGCTTTGGGGCGAAAATGGTGAACCTCCACAGGCCCATATACCAACAGCGCATCCAATTTTGTACTCTCTCCGTCCTAAAATAAGTGTCTCAACCTTACTGAGTATAATTTTGTACTAAAGTTAGTATAAAGTTGAGACACTTATTTCGGGACGAAGGGAGTATTAGTGATCAAGTTCGCAACCTTTTAAGCCTCATTCATAAGCAAACACACTCCTGCTTGGAAAGAAGTATTGTCTCCTTCGGAAGGAGAGTAACACGAAAGCATCAAATTGTTCAGTTGGAGAAAAACATATTATGCATGGTGAATGTGTTCCGATTTGGTCGTCGTTCGTCCATATGGTGCATGTGCAGGTGCATGGTCGATCCAGGTGCATGTGCAGCTACAGCAGAGTAATTAAATTAAGCTAGGCCCTAGCTAGGTGCTTCTCGTTTCTTCTTCTCCCTGCTGCATCTGCATGTGTCTGAGATTATGCTGCGGATCGACCATGCAATAATTCATGGCCTTCCTGGCCAGCATGTTGAACCCGGCCTTTTTTCTCCCAGAGGCTCGACGATGGATTGTTAAGTTCTTGGTGCCTGTCAGTGATTGATGACAAGGAGGCAGAAGCAGAAGCGTGCTAGCTTCACAGCTATGGTTTTGAGGGGGGGCATGGGAGAGGCCAAGGTGATATATATTGAGTGAGATACGAGTGTGATGTTGACAGAGAGAGAAAAATATATGAACAATTATAACTCTATAATTATTTTAGGCACACCTACCCAGTGTGTAAGTAACCATAGAGCATGTGAGGGTGCGAGTAGTGTTGGTTTAAATGTGAGGTATGTGCCTGTTGGGAACGAAACATGAGGATTGACCGGTCAATGTCTAGGCGTGTCCGTCGACATATAGGGTCGGATTTAGTATGTCCTGCTTGCTACAGATCACTCTTATTTTAGTACCAGCACCTATCAGGCAACCACATCACATCTTCCTCGTTAATTCCGCTGGCCAAGCCTCGCCGCCGACAGAGCTGTGGGTTCTCTCCACAACTCCACCTCCGTCGGCGTCACTTCAATCCGCATGTTGGGATATGTGGAGTTTTACGGTCCCCTTCATCGTCTCGTTCAACGTGGTGTTCTTTTCCAGGTCGCTGCCCGTCAGGCTCACACATGGCCGGTAGAGTTTGATGGCTTCCCTGTTGTATGCATGGATACAATTCTTTGTCACGTCGGTTATTTGAAACTACAATTGGTAGGACTATCGATGTACCCTCCCATTTCACCTCCCATTCCTCCTCCGATGGCACCTCCCATTCCTCCCGTGGGAGCTCCCATTCCTCCTCCCATCATGCTTCTCATGAGCATTTTCTTCTTCATGAGCATTTCATCAGGACAATGTTCAACATACGTCTTTGCCTTGACATCAAGAGTAGATGTGTCCATGAATATAAACTTGAGTGCCTTCTCCTCCACTACCTTCATCTCCTCGGCCACAACCTTTCTCCTCAAGCTCAACTTTTCTCTCCTTGACCGCCGCCTACCTCTATTATGCCGCCGCCCTCTTCTCCTCGTCCGCCGCCCTACGTCGCTCGGCCTCACTCCTCTCCTCAATTTCTTTGAACTTCAACAATTTTTTTCTTCCGCATACTCTTTCCTCGCCATGACAATGGCATCAAATCCATCCTTGAGATCATTGTCTCCGGCCTTCAACCCCTTCAACACTTTCTTAGTTCCATCGGGCCTATATGATTTGATCGCCGGGTGTGGAGTGGAGCTCCTTCTCTCCTCACCCGGGGCATCTTCATCATCCTCCACCATCACACTTTTCTTCTTCGAAGCATCAAAAACTTCTCTAGTTTTGCACTTCTCCTCGTCGTTGAGCTCTTTGTAGCAATGATGGAAAGTGAAAGCTTTTCCTTTCTTCTTACTCTTCTCTCCTTTGTTGTTACTTTCTTGAAACGATCCTTGCGCAATAATTTTCTACAACAAAACAATCAAGATGTCATCAACAAATTAGTGAACATTTCAATATTTTCAGGAAGTGGAGAAAGCTCACATGAATAGAAAACGATTATTACCAAGTCACTTTCCCCGCAACCACTTGGGTTCATGCGATCACCATTTGCGAAGCAACCCGCGCACTCTTGACATTCGCTGCTGATGGTGCCCCAACGTTGGCGAATGGAGTCACTTGAGCGATAGTGGCCACTAGTGTTGCGCGCATCGAAGAATTCCTTGATGTGTTGCCAATATGTGACGGTGGATTGGTCGGTCCCAATGGTGCATCTTGAGAGACTTTCTTCCAAGCGGTGCAAATCAACACATGTTCTTTGTTGGTATAATTTGTGGTTCTTCCCTTCAAAATGAAGCCCTCATCATCCATGTCAAGATTGTCATCACCATATTGTGGAGTATTATATTCTTGTGATGCATAATCATCATGTGAGTAATCATCATTTGTCACATTTGTGGCGCGCATGAAAGCTTCATCATTGAGACTACAAATGCACGTACACACAATCAACTACACATTCTACTGGAATCGACAATTGGAACAACAAAGAAATGCACATGATATTTTTTTTTACCTTTGCGGCATATCACCGAACACGTTGGATGCGGTAGTCGTCGGCGTGGACACATCTTCCTCCATGGCCGCCGGCGGCGGCGGAGGAGGTGGATGAGGAGCACAGTGGTCGGATCAGGACGCCATGGTCACTGGCAGATGCAAATCGACAGCTAAACCTCGTTCGGTTTGGATATTTTCGCTGGCCGATCTTGGTTCCCTGCCGAGTTGCAGCCCCGTGCCGCTGGCCGCTTGACGCCTCCACCGCGAGGCATGGCGCACTATTGGAATCAGTGAATTTGTCGTCAGCTTGTTCCTTGTCGTCAGCTCATAAAAAACGGACGACAAAGAACTGGCTGACGGCAAAGAGGTTGTTTAGTATCAGCCAGTTTTTTTGCCATCAACTAGCTGACGGCAACATATCTTTGCCGTTCGCTAGCTGACGGCAAAGTATCTTTGCGGTCCGCTAGCTGAGGACAATGATATTGGTGGGCCCAGCGGAGGGTGGCTACCCTGACGACCCGCCTGCCCCACCTCTTTGCCGTCCACTAGCTGACGGCAAAGATACTTTGCCGTTAGCTAGCGGACGACAAAGAAAAATCTGCCTAACGGAGGTAACGCCCCGCCCCATCCCCTCTCCTTTCTCTCTCTTATCTCTCTGTCTCCCACCCCCTACTCTCTCTCTTATCTCTCTGTATCCCACCCCCTCCTCTCTCTCTGTCTCCCTCCCCCTTCTCTCTCTTCCCGACCGCACCCTGCTGCCGCCCCCGACCCCACACCGCTCGCCGCCCGCCGCCACCGACACCCCGCCCCAGCCTGTCGCCCGGCATCCCACGCAACTCCCCTCCCCCAACACACATTCCATTTTCATTCAACATATATAGAGATATTTAGATTGCATTTTCATTCAACATACATAGATATATTTTACATAGTCCAACATAGATAAATTAAAACTTAGTGCGACGCTAATCATCGTCGCTAGGCGCTAGCAGGTCAATCACGACAGCGCCCTCGCCGCCGTCGTCGTTGCTGCTGACCATGGCGTCATCCCAGTCGACGGGGCCGTCGCCCTCCATCGCCGCCGGTGCAGCCTCCTCGTCCTCCGCTGAGGCCATCGTGGCCTCCTCTGCCGCTATTTGATGGGTTTTTGGCAATATTATATAGTCAGGAAGTTTTTTTATTAGTTTTGAAGGAATTTCCCGAGTACAGATTATGCATGTCTACTTTAGATAATTGCATGTGTACCTATGTGTATATACACTATACACGGTGACTAGTGACTGCCTCACGTACTGATGCATGCATCCACACGTTTTATTTATTTATTTATCTTATGCATGTTATGACCTGCACTAGTCACGTATTGATCATGTACGAATTTAAGCTACAACCCTGCAGACGACTCGGTGCAGTTCGCATCTCCGTAGACGCCGCGGCCAGGTCGTACATAGACCCAGGCCCGACGTGCACGTCATGTATTTCGCCCATGGGCTACGGTGGCATCGGATCAACTTGAGAGAGGGTCAAAGCTCAATGTTTATCCGCTCAAACGGCCTATGATATCCGGGATGGCAAAACAACCAGCGACGGCGGGACGCGGCACCCTGCTCTGCCTATATATAGACTCATAAAAAGCCATTTGCTGAGGGGAAGAAAAAAGGGCACAAACAATAGAGGAGAGGAGGCTCCCGCGGCAGTGCGCAAGGCGCATGCGCCCGGGACGCCAGGAAACCAGAGGCAGGACCAGGGGGACGCGAGATGGCACGCAGCGGACGCGGCTAAGAGGAGACGCGCCCCGCGCTGGCGGTGGCGCTGGCTTCGTCCCGAGTTCGCTGACGAGTCGACTGCGACGGTGTCAACTCGCAAGGCACGTACTGCGTGTGCGCTGCCATGAGCTGCTCGCAGCGGCGCCGTGTTGGAGGCGTCGTGGCGGCAGAGAAGAAGAACACGCCACAGCAACGACGGCGGCGGGAGTGCGTTACCAACGATCTGAAGTTGGACATGCTCAAAGCAAGCAAGCACCCGACAAGATGAAGAACGGGCAGCAATGCATACCCTGCTGACTAACTTCTTTTGATCTATATGTATGCTTTCGTCTAGCAGGCAGCCAAAGAGAAGACACCCAGCCAGGAGGCGACGGTGCAGGCGGCATCACCCAGAAGCGGAGGCCTCGCACCAGGAGGCACCGGGAGGGATCCAGAAGGAACGCCCAGGAGGCGACAATGGCAAGCCGAGGAGGAAGAGACGTCGGCCACGCCAGCGGTCTGCCCATGGCGAGCATGCAGACGCAGGAGGAGGAGATGAAGAAACCAGGGCAGACCAAGCCCCACTGACTACTTCTACATATTACAATGTGTCTATGTCTTTCATCTGTCAGGTGCTACACAAGAAGAACAGCCGGAAGGAGGAGGACGCAGGGGGGGGGGGGGGGGGGGGGGGAGGGGGGGGGGGAGGGACAGAAGACGGAGAGGAGATGCGCCCTCGCGGCAGCATCGACGAGATCGGGATGGACGCACCAAGAGAAGACGCGCCCGATGAAGGCAGCGTCGACATGCAGATGCATATAAGCCTTGAGGGGCCGAAGGGCAACCACGGCGAGTGACGCGCTCGCCACTGTGACGGCAACACACGTCAAGTCTCGAGGACGTGGCTGGCGCCGGCGCCCTTGCGCACACACACGCACCCTTGCCTATCCGGCGGCTGCGCCGGTGACAAGGAGGACGGCAGCGGCAAGCGGATTGGTGTGTCAAGATACAACATGGAGTACCATCTCTCAGTTAACTAATAATAAATACATTCATCTATCTCTCTTGTGTATCAGGCGAGGAACCACATACACGTACAAGGGTCTACGAGCACCACTTGGGCAGGGAGGCCTCGCACCAGGAGGGATCCAGAAGGAACGCCCCAGGAGGCGACTGCGCGTTCGCGGCCGCGCGGTCGCAAACCATACACCAGATGTGATGGCCGAGGAGGAAGAGACGCCGGCGACGGCGGCGGTCTGCCCACGGCGAGCATGCAGGCGTCCGAGGAGATGAAGAAACACACTAGTAGATAAAGGGCCTTTACTCCCGGTTCATAAGGGCCTTTAGTCCCGGTTCTGGAATTGGGACTGAAGGGTCGTTACTAAAGCCTCCCCCTTTAGTCCCGGTTCTTATACGAACCGGGAGTAAAGGCCCTCCACGTGGCCGCTGCCTGGAGGTCCACCTTTAGTCCCGGTTGGTAACACCAACCGGTACTAAAGGAAATTTTATGATTTTTTTTTGAATTTTTTTTTGATTTTCAAATTTTTGAATTATTTTAACCTCTAATCTCTAATCACCCCTCATCACTGCTCAATTTAACCTCTAATCTCTAAAATGGGACCATTAGTCCCGGTTTGAAACACAAACCGAGACTAAAGGGCATCGCACCCTTTAGTCCCGGTTCTTGTCTCAAACCGGGACTAAAGGTCTAATCTTTAGTCACGGTTTGAGACACGAACCGGGACTAAAGGGTGCGATGCCCTTTAGTCCCGGTTCGTATCTTAAACCGAGACTAAAGGGCTCAGATGAACCGGGACTAATGTCTTAGCCGCACGAACCGGGACCAATGCTCACATTAGTCCCGATTCGTGACTGAACCGGGACTAATGTGAATATGGCCCTGTGACCAAAGCCCTGTTTTCTACTAGTGACGGGAGCAGACCAAGCCCCGCTAACTAATTCTATTTGTTACTATGTCTTCCATCCATCAGGTTCTACACAAGAAGAACAACCGGAAGAAGGAGGAGTCCCGCACAGACAAACATCAGGAGAGAAGACAAGACGGAGAGGCGCCCCTGGTGGTAGCGTCGAGGAGATCAGAGGGCGCGCCCATGCGGCCGCGCGTGCGCCAAGGGGCACCCAGCCGAGAGAGAGGCGCTAGCACACGTGGGAGACTCGCCCGTGGCGGTGATATGCTGCAGGGCGCGTCATACACGACGAGCATCCTGGGCTCGAGATGCATGCACATGCAACAACCCTCTTCTTTTCATTTCCTTAGCAGGTTCGTCAGAGACGGGAGAGGCGACTCAGGCACACACCCATTCTCAAGGCACGCACGCACCACGCATCCATTGGTCATCTCACGCACACATTCATTCATCAAATCAGACAGCAATCCATCCATCCACAACCCACGCACCCATCGATCGGGACTCACGGCCAGGCCGAGGGAAGCACGTACGTAGATTCCTCACGCAGCGGCCGGAGGCCGAGTGGATCGCCTCTGGCAGAGTTTCAGGCGGCTGCATCCCGGGAGCAAGGCGAGGAGGAAGAGCCAAACCACCATGGGGGCCAAACTCGTGTTCCCGGAGGGTAAAAGGATTGTCTAACTAATCTCACTTCTCTCTTTCTTCCACGCATATAGCATGCACGCACACAAGCCGGGAGCGTTGCCGAACGCGAAGTTCGCACGATCGGACCGCCGCCGGAGATGGAGCCGCCAGACTGGAAGATGAGGTCGACGAAGGCGATGCGTCGCCGGGAGCTCGTCTTCACCAAGCCTGCGCTATGGACGCTGACGCCATCAAGGTCGATGCCCTGGAGGTTGACACCATGGAGGCCGCCCTCACTCATCACCGCTCGAAGACGGCGCGTCGCCGGAGCTCATCTTCACCAAGCCCGCGCTATGGACGCTGACACCACCAAGGTCGATGCCCCGGAGGTCGACACAAGCGGAGGCCGACCCCACTCATCGCCGCTCGACGAAGACGACGCGTAGCCGGAGCACGTCTTCACCAAGCCTGCGCTATGGACGCTGACGCCACCAAAGTGGATGCCCCAGAGGTCGACACCACGGAGGCCGCCCCCACTCATCACCGCTCGACGAAGACAGCGCGTCGCCAGAGCTCGTCTTCACCACGCCCGCGCTATGGACGCTGACGCCACCTAGGTCGATGTCCCGGAGGTCGACGCCATGGAGGCCGACCCCACTCACCACCGCTCGACAAAGATGACGCGCCGCCGGAGCTCGACTTCACCAAGCCCACGCTAAGGACGCTGACACCACCAAGTTCGATGCCCCGGGCGTCGACGCCACGGATGCCGCCCCTACTCACCACCCCTCGACGGAGACGACGAGTCGCCGGGGCTCGTTTTCACCAAGCCAGCAATTGAGGCCAACGGCACACAAATCACCATCACCACTCACATCTACCTTGTCATGGCGGCGCGGTGAAGGTGTTGACATAGAGCTCGCCGAGACGCCACCCACCGCCGACGTCGCCAAGCCGCTGCCATGGAGGTGGATGCCACGAAGATAGCCATCATCACACACCCTTCGCCCGCTACATCGAGCTCGTGCCCTGAAGGACGAAGCCGCAGAGCACACCATACTATGCTGCCCTGTGTCTTGGTCGAGGATGACGAGGCCTAACTTTGATGCCCGCGCAGTGCCTCTCCCACACCTCGGCTGGACTGGATGGTGCCATCCTTCCGAGTACCATCGCTGGGTATGGCCGCCTGTGGTGTACCCAGAGAACAGCTGAACATCGTGAGACGGAGTACACTACGTACAGGTGCACGTATAAGGCCCAGCACCAGTGCACGCATGAAGACTGGCAATCACTGGAGACGGCCACATATGACGACAGATGCCTAGCCTTGTCGCTAAGTCTCTAGTCTACCTCTTGCCGGTGAAATCATCTTTGTGTTGCTGTGCACCACGAAGTGGCCATTGCGCGTGCATGGGCCATGCACGTAGTCATTTGATGGCAGGGTGGCATGTTTGTCAACCTTTCGTCGACTGGAAAAGCCATCGGAGCCCTCACGCGAGATGACTCGTGACCAAGCTCTCCTATGTGCTGCAACATCATCACCATATCGTCTACATCGAGCGCTTAGAGGAGACGAAGACATTTAGTTCGCTGTCGTCATCCGAGTAGGAAGAAGCTTATGTCGACCACGTGGCGGTCTGTGGCCTCCTTAGAAGATGGTGCCACACCAGGGCGATGCCCGCGCCCTGCTCGCCGGGGGATGAAGAGAAGTATGTCTATCTGGTCCGAAGACAAGATGGGACGGCGAGGCGACGCGATTTCAACGACAACACTGCTCCTTTACGAACTCGTCAGACGATGCCTTGATGACGCCGACTGCCGTGGACTCGGCGTCTTGCCGGGACGAGGTGTCAACCACTCAGGCCATGCTGGCGCGAGCAACGCGACGGTCATACACCGACGCCGGTCTCCATCGACAATTACTCCCGCAGGGCGTTGACCCTTGTACACCCCGAGAAGCTACTGGTCGTCGGGAAGTCCGAGCCGAGCGTGATCCATTCTACCCCAACAACAACTCCTCCAACGCCGCCAAGACCGACGAGGCACGACGGCGAGGGCGAGCGTGGCCACCGCAAAGGTTACGCTACACAGGGCGCGTGTACCGACGAGGACACGGGCTCTGCGGCCGCCCACACACACATCACCATCATCATGCATGGAGAACGCGAAGCGAAGACAACGAAGACGACCACACAGCTCAATCGGAGGTATCTCGTGGAGCAACCCGCGGGAGTAATTAACCGGGAGTCTTCCGAGGCCCCGCGAACCAGGAGATCACACAATCGCCATAGTCAGCCCGGCCGCACTAGTAGGCCATGGAGCGCACCTTTTTACATGTTACCCATACCTTATTTTCTTTGTGTACTCAGTGCACTGGCACGCCCGCATACTCATTTCTCCTTTCCCTTCGTATGAGAGAAACACACTCCCTTCTTTCCTTCTCCCCGGAGTCCCCGGCGATGGAGCATGGCCGCGGCGGCTTCGATTGCGGCCGCAACCTCGGCGGCCTCCCTCGCATGGTAAGCCATGCCATTCGGTGAAGAGCAAAGAGTTTCCCCAGATCCACTCGGATTCCTACGTATGAGATGCCTCAATCCCTTTCGGTTCCACCAAATAGGTTGAGCGTAGCAGACTGGGCACTGGATGCACTAACAATGCAAATCGGCAAAATTGTGAAGATGTGGCATTACTAGTCACCACTTAGTGCTCCCCTCCAAGGACGGATGGTGTGATTTAGATGCCATACTTGTGATTATACTATGTGAAATGGTAAAGAGGACTCATCAGAAGTATCCATGGCACCTCTACTGCATACGGCGATGTGCATATAACTGATCAACATTTTTCTTTATGTATGTATTTTATTTCACAAAGCTCGCAATGTTTTGTTGTCACAGCCAAATGGCGAAGGTTAGGTAGCTAGCTTAGCAAGCTAGCTTGGCCCATCACCGACGGCTGCTATTGAGGAGCAGGCGGCCTAATCGCGGTGTCCACGGCGCCATGCTCCATCGCCGCGGGGCTGCGGTGGTCTAGCTGTCGCTCACTCTCAAGGCGTGCCGATGCTCTGTTGCACCACCCTGGCACGAACACTAGGTGTTCGTTGAAATGCCTGAGAGGAAGAGTATCAAGAAAAAGATGGGATACGAGTGTGATGTTGACTGCGAGAAAAAAACTTATGAACAATTAATTTTTATTAGTTTTGGCATACCTTACACTGTATACGTGCGGAAGGGCGACATGAAGTTGTCGTGTGTTTGGTTGGTATGTCAAATTATGGCGGCGGATAGTGTTGAGTTTTTCCTGCTTTTGATAAATAAAACCCTAAGAAACTACAAAGTAGTTCATTAAACTAAAAAGTACAGTGAAATATCTCAGATACACTTTAGAAAAAAAATTATCATGCAACTAAGAAAGACGGTACATGATTATCAATAAGTATTAGATGATGATTGTTAGGGCAAATAAGCCGCGGCGGTGCACTAGGCTCAACTGGCGCGTGTATGGGCGCGAGCCGGACGCGTCGGGTGCACCGGGTCCGCGGGGTAGGCGTGTGTGTAGGTGTGCGTGTGGTGCGTGGGTCTGTCCACGCAGGTGAACACCGCACGGGTGTGTGCGCGGCATAGCCGTTGGCGATCCGGGGGACGCGGTGTGCACACCGGTCTGTTGAGGGCTTGGCGCGGGGAGCGCGCGGGAGCGCGTCGTGCGCGCGCGTCGAGCGGGCCGGACCGGGTGGCATAGTGGGCAGGTGCGTGCGGGTCGTGGCCCGGCGTTGTCCAGGTATAAGAGTCGCCGTGGCGATCGTTGTAATGGTGTGGTGTGTGTGCTGAGTTTCGAGCTCAGGGAAAGGTGTTCGAGCACCGGAAAAACCACATCGCCGTGTCCCTGTTCCTCTTCCTCCCTTCCCCTTGCTTTCTTGAGTGAACCACGGCAATAGAGAGAGCACGGCGGAGCGCGGCGAGGGACTGGCGGTTCCAACAATGATCAACTCAGGTTCCATTTTTTCACATGGGAAAATCCCCTTTCCATCAATAGTTCAATAGAAATAACTAGTGCAATTTTTATCTTACAAACTAGTAACACGAAGAAAGAAAGAAAGAAAGAGAGATAGGTGAGTTGGGGCACTAACAAGAAGCCCGCCACATAAGCTCGACATGGAAAATTCTGCCATAGAACAAAAACATGTTATCCCAATAAACAGTTCAGAGAAGACAAAAAATAACTAATACAAATTTTCCACACGTTTTTGTGCAGCACAATGAACAGATCCTCTAGCAAGATACATTTTTTGAATAACTTCAGTAGAAATTCAGGTATCAGCAATGCAGATCACTCTTGGATCAGTTGTTGATTGCTTTACCAGTTCTAGCTTTCAAGCCTGACTCTTGGAAAGGAGCATTGCCTCCTTCCCCCCAGTAGCCCTGCTGCACCACATGTCCATCGAAAGTTACTTTATTATCACGTCCCCTCACATTTAAAAAGTACTCCATTTGGTCCTTTTTATTGCACATATAAGATTTGTTTGAAGTTAAACTTCGTAAAGTTTGACCATACTTATATGAAAAAATATCAACATCTACTCCCTCCGTCCAATAACGTAAGTAGTGTCAAAAAACGTCTTACATTATGGGACGGAGGGAGTACAATACTAAAATTATATTATATGAAAATTAATCCATGTGTAATGATATTGATTTCGTATTGTGAATGTTGATATTATTCTATATAAAATTGGTCAGAATTTATGAAGTTTGACTTTAGACAAAACTTATATGCAAGTAAAAAGGACCAGAGCGAGTATATAACAAAGGTAGAGATTCCCAAAGTGAATTAGGGCCACATGAATTCCCTATAACTAACCTGATTCTGCCCATATAAAGATTGTCAACGTAGCCAGAAAGTAAATGGTTAGCACAAAAAGAGCACCAATCCATTGGATTCCTCTAGTTAAGATGCATCAATCCCTTTCGAGTGCACCAAACAAGTTTAGCTCAGCGTACTGGCTGCACTAACAATGCAAATCGGCGAAATGGTAAAGAGATGCCTCCACCAGTCACCAATGTACTACTCCTCATGGATGGTGTGGTTTAGATGACGTGCGATTCAGGCATCTCCAACGCCGACCAGAAAACGGACATAATATTTGTCATCGGACTGGTCTAGAATCATTTGTGGACACGTATGTGGGAGCCGGCTATCCAACCGTGTCCTCTTATTTCACTTAGCATCTGGATCTGCATTTTTGTCATTCCGGTGCATGCCTGCACGTCTACATACATGGTGGATTAGATCGACATAGAATGATGTACCCATGGGTAGTATGTTATGCGAGATTGACACAGACAGAGACAGTGAAAAGCAGGCAGGTAGGCTCTCGTGGCGTGCCAGCATGTTGAACAGGCCGGCATGGCCTTTGTCTTGCCGCAAACACAACAAGCAGCTAAAGCACGGCAACATGTTGTGCTGAATTCATCGATAGTAGCCACATGAATGAATAAGATAGGCGAATTTTGGTTAGGCAACCACGAATATCATCGTACTTCAGCTGTAATGCTAATCATCACCTTAATTACAGTTTACATTTGTTGTGATAGACCAAAATTTTGTAAAAACATGCGTGAATCTTAGTGCTTCAGGTACAAGGGCCCTAGTGAAAAAGTACATGGATCTACATGAGGCAGTCCTTTTACAATGAAATCTTACAATGTAATTATGATAGTTCACCAGTAGTCTAACCACAACACCTTAGATTCAATTTGATGTTAATGTGCTAGACTGAAATCTACTCCCTTCGTTCCTCATATATATGTATTTTAGAGATTCCAATATGGATTACGTATGGAGCAAAATAAGTGAATCAACACTCTGAAATACATCTATATACATCCCTATGTAGTCTATATTAAAAATATCTAAAATGACATATATTTAGCAACAGAGGGAGCAGTTATTACTATGGATATTTTAACGCTTCTAGTATGGATATCTTAGCCTCCGTTAGTTGACTCCACCTATGCCTACTTTCATATATTCATATTAAGAATTCAACTCCTTAATTTTCTCTATTTTCTCTTCTAAGGCATACAAATATACGGTTACAAGTAGACTAGTTTTGAAGATCACGTTAGATCAGCTCCTTCCTACCTTCTTACCTGACCCGAAGAAAGAAGTTCGCTAGCCATGCACGCTTGAGCGTCTAGCCATACATGAAGGGGTCAGGCATGCTACAGTGCATCACCCATCGTCTCAGCACAGCCCCCCAGAAAGAGGACAAGAGCCCACAAATTTCATTACCGTACCATTTATGTGTGCTTCCACAGCTGCCATACAAATTTGCATGAAGATTGACGACACGTGACCATGGAACATGGTAGGGTGGACGAAGGTTACGACGTTAATGATGTCTGCAGCAGCAGGGGGCCTTTGCGTAGGTTGGATAATTTGCATTAGTGTCTAGCCTGGAATTCTTGATGCCTCCCAGCCCTACGTAACTAATGGCCGATGTCACATGTGTCCTTATTTTCTCTACCCGTGTGAAAGTGCGACTATATATGCCTATGACATATTTGGTCAGCCCACCATATTCTAAGGTCTTCACACGGGTATCTTCTATGCTAGTTTCATAGGGTTCTATGAGAGAAATGAGAGAAGCAAAGGTGATATGTATATATTGAGTAAGATACACGTTTGATCTTGATCGTGAGAAAACATAAGTTATAAAAAATTGTAGATCTCATAACTTCCTCCGGCGACAACACACCTACCCAGATTGCAAATACTCTTAGAGCATCTGAGGATGATAAAATGAAGTGGGCTCTTAGCTTTGGTATGTCCTTGCAATAGGACCGAGAACTTATGGCAGTGGGTAGTGTTGAGTTTGTATCGAATAATTTTATAAAGCAACAAACTTATATTAATGGATGGCAAACTGATACTGCAAACCCTTATTCCATGAATATAACATTAATTTCAAAGCCAACCACAAAAAAAAATCTGTTTGGTTGTCATGTGCTAGACGACAATGTTTGTTACGACCTGTATCGGCACCTGAGTGCATTTGATATTTCGTCCTGGACTTGATCGACAAACTATTATGGCATACCTGCATCAACCCAGGAGCTTAAAGTAGGGGTAATCCCAAATCACACCTTGTTATTTCTCTCTTTCCAGATGCCCCAAGCGGCTGTTTGACACGAAAAATAATAACAAACAACGATGGTTATCGTGTTACTATCTCTCTACGCGCCAGGGGAAATAAAAAATTACGGGTGTGCCAGTGTACTGTAGTACATAAAGAAAAGGATGCGGGAAAACGAGTATTTCATTAATCTCATTGGAGAAACAAAAGTACAAGATCCCGTAAAGAAAAAGTGCGCTCTGTGGCCTACTAGCGCGGCCAGCCTGACTATGGCGATTGCGGTCTCCTGGTTCCCGGGGCCTGGAAGGCTCCCGGTTAATTACTTCTGCGGGTTGCTCCGTGAGATACCTCCGATTAAGCTATGTGGTCGTCTTTGTCATCTTCGCTTCTCGTCCTCCATGCATGATGATGGTGATGTGTGCGTGGGCAGCGGCAGAGCCCGTTTCCTCGTCGGTACACGCGCCGCAAGTGGCGTGGCCTTAGCGGTGGCCGCGCCCGCCCTCGCCGTCGTGCCTCGTCGGTCTTGGCGGTGTTGGAGTAGTTGGTGTTGGGGTAGCATGGGTCGCGGTCGGCTCAGACTTCTGGATGACCTGTTGCTTCATCGGGGTGTTCAAGGGGCTACGCCTTGCGGGTGTAACGGTTTGGGGAGACCGGCGTCAGTGTAAAAACCAACGCGCGCTCACATGGGCATGGCCGGGGTGGTTGGCACCTCATCTCGGCTAGACGCCGAGTATTGGGCGGTCCGCCAAGACAAAGGGGGCGGCCTCACGGGGCCGTGGAAAGTGGTGTCGCAAAGGCCGCATCGCCTTGGGCTGGTACTACGCGAAAGAGTGACCTGTGCGCCGGCGATGCCATGGACCTGTACACTAAGGACCTGCCCGCCATGGTGGGTGCGCCTCTTGAAGGAGGGACCGGTCTTGGACAGCGTCGTTGCAATCTTCAGTTCAGTGAAGGATCTGTATGCCATTGACCTGTTCGTCGGGGACACGGGCCTCATGAAGGAGGAACTGGTCTTAGACCCGTCGTTGCGGATATTGGTTCCACCAAGGATCTGTACGTCGTGATGGGAAAGGCGGGTCTCGGGCTGCGTTGTCGGCTCTTCCTATCCGCCGCACCGTCCCCTCCAAGAGTGTGACGCAAAACCTGTACACCGGTGTCTCCTTCGCCATAAACCTGTTCACCGTGGCCTTGTTTGTCGCAATCTGTGCGTCATGAAGGGAAAGCGAGACTCGGGCTGCGTCGTCAGCGAGCTCCGGTTCCGCCATGCCGTCTCCTTCAAGAGCGTGATGCAAACATGTACGCCTGTGTATCCTTTGCCATGAACCTGTTCACAGTGGCCCTGTTCGTCGCAATTTGTGCGTCGCGACCTGTACACCATGGGCTATTCGCCGAGCTCCATGAAGGCCGCCATGGTACAGCGCCGGGGCTAGCGGTTGGGCCGCGTAGTTGGCGAGCTCCAGCAGCTCCCGAGTCATCTCCAGCCAAGAACATGACACCTGAAAATAAAAGGCTTGGCGTAGACGATCTCCGGCGGTGTCGGTGCAGTTTTCTGTTTCGGTGCAGTCATCTCCGGCGGCGGCGATGGGATCACGGGAGGGTCATCTCCGGTGACCGACACATATTCTCCGCGTAGCGAATGCATGCTAGAGAGGAGACAGAAGAAAATAGATGTATTAGATCAAAATCTCACCCTTAGGAAACGCGAGCTTGGTGTCCATGTCGCTGGCGCCGGTGTTCTCGCCCGGCTGCGTTGGCCCGTCGATGCGAACTGGTCTTCCGCCGGCTGCGTGGCCGCGTAGATGTGTGATGGATGGGTGTGGGCGCTGGTGAATGGATGGATGTGTACGTGAATTATGGTGGATGAAGTGCAGCGTGATGGATGAGTACGATCTGTGTGGGCGCTCGCGAAAGGATGGATGTGCAGCCTTGCGGCGTGGGTTCTCCCTCTCTGGCCGTGCGTGAATGTGCAGGGCGACGGCGTCTACGCGTGCGTGCCTCTCTTTGCGTGAGGAACTGATCACTTTATATAGGAAAGAGCTAGGGCTATGAGGCTCTCCCAGCGCGCCGCCTGGGGTCGTTTGGCCGAACGCACCGTCGGGAGAGATATGCGGCAACGCATCTCATCATCTTGTTATCCTCTCTATTCAAGCTAACCACCCATCCTTATCTAATCACAAACCAACAGCCGTACTAATAAACAAAATAAAAATGTACTGTGGCTGCTCTTGGACCCAAGAGATGCGTACGTGACTTGTGACTCCAGGAGGTTCAACCGAGTTGCCCAAACACTTTAAACATCGATCGTGTCAGGTTTAGGGCGTTGGCCGGAATATTTAAATGACATATTCGTGATTGAGAAAGCTAATTAGCATGCAACGCATGCATGCATCAGGCTCAAGTCCACATGCATGAACTATGGCCACCGAACGTGGAGAAAGCTTTTCTTTGTACGTGTGCATATCAAATACTACCAAAATCATTCTTCCTTTGATTCTATGAAAAAACACTATGATATGTACTCGTGCTCATAGATACTTTGGCGCGACAAATTCTCGTCGAACAGCGGCTACCACTAATACATCCATGCATGGATAAACCACTTGCCCTTTCAGTGATGTCGAACTCCAACTGCCACAAGTATTGGCAGGCCATCACCATGTGCTTGTTGGGGAAGATGGAGGAATCTCCATGGACCACGATGCATTTTCCTCTAGCTTTGTCACAGGAAAAAGGAAGAAAAAAAAGTTTGATTAGCTACACGCCCTTTTGGTGGAAGGGGACATATATCGCGATCGCATCTTGTTGACATCCCCATCGTCATGTGGCATTTGCCCCATTTGGCCGTATGAATTGACACTCCAACCATACATGAGAGCTACAATCACTCATTATTATTGCTACTACTAGATGACCCATTGCGCCAATTCATCAATTGACACATAGACCAACTCGAACCTACAAGCTAAGTGAACTAAATGAAATTTAAAATGAAAGTCAAGTGAACAATTTGGAGAGATCAAGAAGATAAGCAACAAATACAACCAAAAATTTATGTGAATTGTTTGATGGATGTTTGTATCTACATCGCTCAATGCCCATCTTATGTAAAATAGATGACCCATTGCGCCGATTGTCGCAAAGACCAACTGTAACATGCAAGCTAAATGAATTATATGAAGCATCCTACACACGAACGGACGCGGCACACGCGCCATCCATCGCGAACGGACCAGCCTGAAACGCTGTCAGGTTGACCCCACGCGCAAGCCGCCTAGTGCGAGCGTGGAGCACGAATGAGCCGGACAGCCGTACGCGACGCGCAAACCGTCTGTCGCCACCACACCAACCCGGGGCAGTCCAACGAGTGGGATCAGAAAAAAGCTGGTGCATCAATCTGGAAACAAGTTGAGCCTAGTGCACTGCACCAGCGCGTAACGCAGTGGTAAAGATCTCCAACAATGCACCATCACGAGTTGCATGGGAATAGACACGTTCTTGTTTTTCATTTTTGCGTGTAAAACATGAGTATACACGTCCATGTTGGTGCATGTGCAGATAGAAAACATGAACCAAGCAGCTTAAATTAAGCTAGCTAGGCTCTAGGTGCTTAATTCCTGTTTCTTCTTCTCCCCGTCCAGGTGCGTGCATGCACGTCTACACGGTGAATGGATGGATTAGAGTTTACAGTTGTTGTTATGGACTGAGATTTAGTAAATACTATGGGTGAATCTATCTGCTTCAGGTAAAAGGGACCTTTGTGACTGCTGTTGCGGAAGACGATCATCACCGCGGCTGAGGCATGGTGCCCCCTCTGCCCCGTGAGCTTGGATTCGGCCCGGCACCTCACCTTCGGCACCCCGCTCGCTGTCTCCTTCGTGTCCCAGTTGGGCGTTGGCCTCGCCGATGCGTCACGCCAGGCGCCCCACCTCCCGGACGTCTCGTCAGCCCAGCCGTTGACAATGCGCCCCGCTGGTATCTATGGAGTCACAGATATGGCGTCGTGTTCCATGGAATGCCACCCTCCTTGCAGCTCCTCCTCAAGTGTTGGCAAGGCCAGATGTACCAGGACCGCCAGGAAGACGTTGATGCCTGGCTGGCTGCTCTAACCTGACAATGAAATCTTACTTACTCCAATATAATTATGATATTTGACCGAGAGTCTAACCACAACACATTAGTCTCAATTTGCAGTTAATGTGCTAGACTGAAATCTAGTTAATTACTATGGATATCTTAGCGCTTCTAATATAAGGAAGAAAAGTTCTACTCCCTCCGTCTAGGTGTGTAAGCCATCTTACGAAAATCGGGTTTTTCCAAAACGTTTAGGCGCCGTTCATTAATTTCCCGTCTCGATTCCCTCCCAGTCTCGTTCGCCAGCGAGGTTTGCCTCCTATGCCTCGTTATCTTCCAGTGAAAACTCATTTTCTCCTCTTTTTTTTCAGGTAATGGCCAATGCATGCAGCACGTCTATGCGTTGATTAGGCAAGAAATTAAAGCGGCTTTGCATGCTAGAAGTACGTGGGCCTGCGTGGGTAGCTAAAACGTCATCCTCTTAATTGCTATGATTAAATGCTACGTTTAGAAGAAAGAAATCTGCAATTTGATTGGAAGGAGGACCGGTCCAGATTTTCTTCTCTTCCAACTAGCTTGCACCTAGGTCGCGATGCACCTTCTAGTGTGACTTACACACCTAGACGGAGGGAGTACCCAGCCACACCTGAAAGTGAAATAATCTTACTTTGCACAGGAGAGTGAATGCAGGACCTCCAATCAGCAGATGAGTATTTCACAATAATACGAGGGTTCTCTACCTCCATTAGTGACTCCACCTCTGCACACATCCATGGCCTACAGGGCCGGCCCAGCTGGGCCATGGCGACGAGAGCGCCGAAAATGCCTAACGGCGGACGAGCACTATGCGGACTGTATTCTCACCGTTCATTTTCCACACTGACCTGATTCATCCCGGTATTTACGCTCCCTGTCCCCTTGTACACGCTCGCCCCCCTTGTATGCCGGCTGCCAGCTATGGTCATGTAGTGACAGAATCTAGTCGTGGGTCCATGTAACCGTGGCACACTCGAGATTGTGAGACGTACCAAAAGTGAATCGTCAACGTGGGCAGCTGGTTCTTCCTCCCACGTGAGCCATTTCAATAATATCCCGCCATTTATGGCACAGATTTAGTCAGTGCGGGCTACAGATAATACGATCATTAACAGTGCTTAATTTAATTGTACATTTTAATCGCACCCATCAGGTGTAGATTGATTTATTATTTTCGCGATTTTTTTTACTTTCTATGCCGTAATATAATCAAACGATTTCACGGCCACAAATTCATTAGCCCCACCAACAATTTTATTTAATCATACTACTGTATCCATGCGCTTCTGCCATAGAAATTAAATTGGTAATTTTGCTTTGATCAGCTAAACAGTGTAAATGGTTGGTTAGGTCCAACAATGACAAGATTCGCGATGGGTCGATGGAACAGCAGCGTGGGCACTTTTTTTTTCAAGTCTCGACGTGCAAAAAGTTGCTTTGTGGCCCACCAGTCTACCACCCATCAAAGCAGCCCAGTGCTCTAGTCACCTCACGCATTTACCGCATTTTCGCGCCCAGCTCGTCTTCTCCAACAATCCCCCTCCCCACCCATCCACCCACCCACCCACCAACCAGAGTCGCAGGAAGAACAACAAGGGCGCGATCTAGCAGGGAGAACTCCATGGCCGCACACAGGAGCTCACAACCCCACCCAAAGATTATGCTCTGGAAGTGATTGTGGACTCCTACAAAAAGCCATCATATAGGTTTGTCCTCTTCTCCGAAACACCTATATTGGTCTACACTGCGACCATTAACCCACATAAGTGTTTTTATCCTGCTCTCATCTTCAACCTGGACAGTATAGTTGAATTCTAGATCGTTTGCCTTCATCTCTACAAATATGTCCATTGTTTTCCGGGCATCTAAACCAGACTACTCTTTGTTCAACTTGCAGCACAGCGTCTTGAGTGACCTCTTTGTAAATGGCACATTGTCAACTGATCCAAAAAAACGCCAACTATGCTAAAAACCTTTCCAAGACTGACATTGTTTTCTCTCAGCTGTTTAACAAGATCCTTAGTGTTTAACAAGGCCAGTGCATCTTCTCGCCACAAGTGCTTGACAGAGAGTAGTTGTGCGCCGCCCGGTGTTCTGAAATATACCATCCATTGTATTCTCCCTCTCTGGTTTACCCTGCCAATGGACATACAATGATTTGTCAGTCGAGAACATTTGGTTTTTATACAAGTTGCTAATTTCTTAATTGAGACCAAAATAAAAAATGCACCGCACATCCACAGACTATCTCCTGCATGCACTTCACCCTCTCCACATTTAGCCTACTTTTTGAATACCTTATCCCAAATCCAATCTCCCACAAATACAAATTTTAGAATTGATATGCTTCATCCAATAAATCAAACAAGGTGCCGACTGCTGGCTTGACAACATTGCCATCTTGTTTCGTTATGAACGCCCTCATGGATAGTTGGCACATTTCCGGCTAGGGTTGAGCTCGCGCTCCGCGGGGGCTTTCCTGATCCTTACTCTGTTACGGTGGAGTAATCATTTCAATAATTTGCAGAAAAAAAGGAAATCAATGACACCTATTTTCGTAGAACATAGTACATAAGGGAGGTCACTGCTTGTTGCCGGATCATCGGAAATATATGCAGGCAACCATGACAAACAAGACTGCACATTAAAACAAATGCCCACTACCTGAAGCTATAACCAGAAATGTCACTAAGAACACAATCGCACATGTATCCAGACACGTTCCATTTTCAGCTTCGTTTAAAATACTACAAAACTGCAAATCTTAAAAAAATGCTACTGTCTGACAATCCACATGACGCTCATTTAAATAACTTCAACAGTTAATTTAATCAGTCACACAATCAGGCAAACAATTAGACTCTGAATACACCTGGAATAAATTACTATAGATCATATTTGCTAGATGCGCCTGAGATTCAATTTGCACATATGACCAGCAGAAAAAGAAAACAGGTTGGATGCAAAATACCTGCCTGTCCATCCGCTCGTAGCCTCCGAACACACTTGCAAGAGCGGGTCCTCGCCAACAAATCCTGCATTTCCGCCCCCGCTACAGAGGTCTCCGGCACGGCGACGCTGATAGAAGCCTGAGGCTTCTTTTGGTACATAGGATAGGATTATCATAGGAATATGAATCTTGTAGGAAATGAGATGACATGTATCTCAAATCCTATGAGTAGGAATAGGAAACAAGATGTCACTTGGTTGACACCAAAGGAATTTTTCCATTGAGTCTAGGCTCTTTTTTATTTTTCTATGAAATGTGGAGGATAGGAACCAATCCTATGTAGAAATAGGAATCCATTCCTATGAACCAAAGGGCTCTAAAGGAAAAAATCCTATAAGAATCCTATCCTCTAGAATTCCTATGAAATCCCTCTAAACCAAAGGAGGCCTGAGACTCTATAGGCCGCGCAGCACCAGTACCCCCGTCTGCCCGTGGCTAATCCTGCGCACAAAAATTAGACCAAGACATTTTTAGGGATCCCCAGTGACTACGGCAGATAAGCAAGCAGATCTAATCCTAACTTTATCTTGCGGGGGATAGTACTTGGAGTTCTGGTAAGTGGGATTTAAATTACCTCTCTTCCGAATCGCCATTTGGCTCCATGAACAGGTGCATGGAGCAGGCTCCAAGGTCTCGATCCGAAGGAAGAAGATGAACTGGAGAGAGGAGCAGCAGGGGGCGTATGGATCTGGGTCAGGCCCTTGATGGCCAATGCTTTTGAGAAAGGAATAGCTGCCAGGGGTCACGTGATCTCTGCAACTGTACCAAACGAGCTGCATCGGTACCAGCTCGAGAGGTTCGCGAGTCCAGCTCCAACGCCGCGAAACAATTGTTCCACACCCATACGCCTATGAAGCCTATTAACTATTACTCCCTCCGTCCGAAAAAACTTGTCATCAAAATGGATAAAAGGGGGTGTATCAAGGGGGAACAGCGAAGTGACATTTGCTCATCCCAAGAATCGGTCGACGGGTAGGATTAAGTCCACACGAGCCGCCGTCCACCGAAAAGTTGCTTCTCCCATACCCTGTGCTATATACCAGTCCTAACAAAAATTCTAGTACGCAAAAAAGCAAGCCCAGCCCATTAAGAGAGAGTCATGGACGAACGCATCCCTCCTTCTTTCTCTCCCAGGAAGACGCTGCAAGTTCGTCTCCCAGACGCCATCGTCTTCTGCACCAATTGATTGCCACAAGTTCCTAAGAGCCAGGACCCCAACTTCCCAACCAATCAATAAAGTTTCCATTGTATACGCATCAGATGGATGTCTTAGTGGAGATGCATTTTGATTTAACTTCACGACTCTCAATAATTAATTATTAGATTTATCTTTACTGAATATCTTTTTCATGATGTTTATCTATAACCATTCACATCAAAAGCTTGGGGAACGCTTTGGTCGATGATTAATCGGTTCGAAGTACCATGTTCTCGATCAAGCAGGGTTGTGTGCATTTCTAACGTTGTCTTCAACTGTCTCCCTCGCCGACACGAGGAGGGAGACAGTTGAAGACACTCCATCGCTATCGTTACCCCTCCCCAGGATTGGGTTTTGAAATTTGTTCTGTGTGTGTTTCTCCTCTTGCAGTATATCGTGAGGGGCGGGCAGAACCTCTTCCCAATACTCCCTGAAGCGTTCAAGGGAGTCAAGCAGATCTGAGTCATCGGATGCGTCTCCCAGGTTCAGTCCCAGCTTCACTTTGCTCCCCTCGCTGCACTGTTTCTTTTGTCACCGGATACAGGTCCCGGCTGGTTGAAGCCAAATATGACATCGTCGTTAAGGTTTGTTATTCTCTTGTATCTCCAGCTTTAGACATGGATTTGAGTTTTCATCGTGTGTTGAGTGAAACCCTCTGAAGCTTTGGCTTGCAGGCCTGAGTGAACACCCAGATCTATCGTTTATTGTTTTCTTTAGCTTTTTAAGTTGCACCGGGCACTGTTTATTACTTGTACAACTAGGAAGAATATGGAAATTATGTGACCGCTGATATTTCGTCCCATTTGGTATGTACTTTGGACTATCATGTCACGTGTTCAATAAGCAGTATAAATAATCAAGCTAGACGCTAGTGCATGATATTTCGTCCCATACCTGGACTTTTCTTGCATGCTACACTGCATGATGCATGTATGGAAACCCGTATGAAGCAGTAAATAATTAAGATAGGGGCTAGTGTGCTTTCTTCTTCTCTCTACTTCCTCGTGTCCATTTAGGACCTGTATCTGCATGTGCGTGTGTTTGAATTTCGATCTGGACATGATCGACCAGCAATTGTGGCGTACATGCATCACCGTGATCCAGTGCTGTATATCATCTACTAGCAACGTACCAGCGCACATATCAATGATATGCAAAGAGAGCCTTGGCTCAGTGGTTGGGCATGCGATTGTGCAACCTAACGACCCGAGTTCAATTCCTAGAATTGACAGGTGATGCACAGGGCGTTGCATTTATCAATGCGGACTAGGCTCGGTGTGTAACCGAGATTAAAAATCCTAGTACTCATACTTAAAAAGGTTGTAATCATCCCTAGTTAGTGCAGAGGCCGGGAAAGTGAAATTCTCCCCCAATAAGAAAAAACATCCCGTTCAGAAAGTTACGGAAGCCGCATCCGTGTCGTTCCTAGGGCGTGACCCAGATCCGCTCGAGAAAGCTGGGCAGCGGTGGTGGTGGGCTTGGCCGATGCGGCCTCTGCGTGGCAGCCAGTGCAATCGCCAATCAGCGTGTGACGACACCAGGTTAGGGCAGCATGTCCATGCGGTGGCGCGCGTGGGTATGGTCGGCGCGGGATCGGGCGGATGGCTTGGCTTCTCTACCCAGATCTATTCCCGTGGTTGCTGTCCCAACGGCGGCTAGATCGCGGCAGTGAAGGTCCATGGTACCGATCTGCAGGCTAGCAGCGGATGCGCTCCGCGCGAGTGATGTTGATCCGTCTTTTGTGCTTTGGCTCCACTATGTCGGTCTCTAGGCCAACGGGTCTGAGCAGGCTCTCTTCGACGTGGCGGTAGTCCGGGGAGGTGTGCTTCGCCGTCGGTCTCTGACCTAAGTGGCGGACTCGCTGCGGATTACGGTGGCCACCGAAAGGTATCTCCACACCCGGTGGCTGACTTCAGCTGAGAGATGCAAACAATGGTCGGCGACTTAACTATTCACGAGGAAGATATATGTTAGACATGATTGTATCATTAGAATATTTATGCACCGTTGCGATGCATGGGAAATCACCTAGTAAAACACGTGAGATTGTAGCTCCCTAGAAAAAAAGTCAAGATAGTGAGTAAAGACAGTTAACAGAATAAAATTGAACAAAAAAATGATTTCGTTGCCCCAGTCTCTCAGGTGGATGATGCCTACGATGGATCTTTGATATCCGGAATAAATGATTTCTATCTAAACAATGTTATGATAGTTCCCTGTAATGTGAAGTGGATGATGCCTGGCTAGCTACACTAGTAGAAAAGGGGGCAACGGTCCAGGCCGGGTCAGCCCATTAATCCCGGTTTAGTCTAGAACCGGGACAGATGGGGGTATTGGACTCGATTCGTGAGCCCAGGGGGCCGGCCGGGCCACGTGGGCCATTGGTCCCGGTTCGTCTGGACCTTTTGGTCCCGGTTTGTGGGACGAACCGGGACCAATGGGCCTGGCTCCTGGCCCACCATCATTGGTCCCGGTTCATGCCATGAACCGGGACCAAAGGCTCCCCTTTAGTCGCGGTTCATGCCACGAACCGGGACTAAAGGGTTGGCCGAGAGTTTAGTCCCACCTCGCCAACCGAAGGGCGCCCATACCTGTTTATAAGCCCGTCCCTCTCTGCATTGTTGAGCTCCTTTCAAAGTGAAAATAGATGCACCTATAGAGGAAATTGGACCTAAATTAATAAGTATAAATTAATTATGAATTTATGTTTAATTTTCTCTATAAGTGCATCTATGTTCACTAACAGAGAAGTTTTTATTTTTTGTGACCTAAAAGAAAAAAGAAATCACTAAAAAACTATAAGTATTTAGTTCTAAGTAGAAATGAAAAAATAAATAGCAAAAAAGAAAAAATGCCTATAATATTTGTTATGACTAACTAAAATTACCAAATTGAGTAAAGTTATTCATAAACTAGTGATTCATACAAATTTTAAAAAATTCAAATTTGAACTATTCAAATTTTAAAACTAATGGCACTAACAGAAAATTTATAATTTTTGTGACCTAAAATAAAAAAGAAATCACTACAAAACAAAAAAACAAAAAAAGTGCCACCTACTATTAAATAGCAGGAAAAAGATTGACTCAAAAATCAATTTTAACAATTCTACAAAGTGTTTTCACACAAATTTAGTAAACTACTGATTCATAAACTAGTGATTCACACAAATTTAAAAAAATTCAAACTGAAACTATTCAAATTTTAAAGCTAATGGCACTAACAGAAAGTTTATAATTTTTGTGACCTAAAAGAAAAAAGAAATCACTAAAAAGCTATAAGTATTTAGTTCTAAGTAGAAACGAAAAAATAAATTGAAAAAAAGAAAAAAATGCCACCTACTGGGCCAGCACGGCCTGAATACGACTAGAAACCCAACCATGGGCCAGGATTTAGGCCCGCAGCAGGCCTAGTAGGCCCACAGGCATTGCAGTGTCCAATTAGGCCCATAAGCCTGCATTTCAGAGGAGTTCGAGAGGGGAGAGGCAGCGGAGCTTATAAACAGGTGCTCGTCACTCTCAACTAGCGAGGTGGGACTAAACTCCCACCACCGCGCCAGCGCAAGGCCATTGGTCCCGGTTGGTGGCACCAACCGGGACTAAAGTGGAGAATTGGTCCCGGTTCGTGACAGAAACCGGGACGAATGCCCCCTTTGGTCCTGGTTGGTGCCACCAATCGGGACTAAAGGCCGCCGCTTCCCGCCCTTTGGGCTGCCGAAAAGTGGCCTTTGGTCCTGGTTGGTGCCACCAACCGGGTCTAAAGGGGGAATTCGTCCCGGTTTCTGTCACGAACCGGGACCAATGCTTCGTCTATATAAGTAGCACTTGCGAAAATTTTGGGTTCAGTTCGTTCTTCCCCGCCCGACGACGCCGACAGGCTGCGCCTCGCCGTCGCCCCTGCCTTCGCCGCCGTCCCGCACGGCCACAGACGCCGTCGCGGCCCCGTGCCCCCTGCCTCCTCGCCGCCGACGCCGTGCCCCTCACCGTCGCTGTCGCCACGCGCCCCTGCCTCCTCATCGCCCGTCGCGCCGCGCCCCCTCACCGTCGCCGTCTCCGTGCCTCTCACCGTCGCCGTCGCCGCGCCCCACCGTCGCCGGCCTCCTCGTCGATCGCCGCCCCGGCCCGTTGCGTAATTTCCTAATTTAGTGTGTAGTTAATTTAGATGCATAATTTAGGATGTAGAGTTAATTAATTGAGTTGTTGTAGTTAATTTAGATGCGTAGTTTAGATGTATAGTTAATTGAATTGTTGTAGTTAATTTAGATGTATAGTTTAGATCCAAAAGTTAGAATTTTTACTGTTCATACATTTTTTTGGTGATATTATTGTTGCATATGTAAAAGTTTGTGTGTTCATATATATGCAAAGAATATGTCAATTTGTTCATAGAATTTTTATGAATTTTTTTTGTTGTAATTTTGTTCATAGAATTTTTATTTTGTTCATAGATTTTTTATGATTTTTTTCTGTTGTAATTTTGTTCATAGAATTTTTATGATTTTTTTGTTCATAGAAATATCTTTGTCAATTTACGTATATGTTCATATTTAGAAGAAATAGAAGGAGAGAAAAAAGGAAAATAAGAAGAGGAAGAAGGAGAAGAAGAAGAAGAATAAGAAGAAGAGGAGAGGAATAGCAGGAGAAATATGAACATATACGTAATTCTTCTCCTCTTTTTTTCTTCTTTTTCATCTTCTTATTTATTTCTTCTTCTCCTCTTTTCTTCTTCTTCTTCCTCTTCTTATTTTTGTTATCGGGTATGTCGTTGTCGATACACCCCCACTCCCCAATAACTTTTAGTAATTAGTACTACTTAGAAAATGTTTAATGGACTTAGTTAGAATTAGGTAAACTTGTTTATTTTTAGTAAGTACTACATTATTCTATTTATAGTAAGTGCTTAGTAGTTGAACTAGTTGATTTAATAAAACTAGTTTATTTTACTATAGAAGTAGTTTATTTTTAGCAAGAAAATTAATAGAACTAGTTTATTTTTTTAGTTAAAGCAATTATTCTCGCATCGACGTGGACGATGCCTATCCCGCATCCTCGTCGTCGAGTCGGCGGAGGACGACACCTGCTTGACCAGATGGGCCATGTTCGGGACTGGGCTCCGCCGGGGTGGTACTGGGAGGCGCTACCTTCCGGGGGGCGTAGCTTGGTGAGGAGCCAGCCCGTCGTTGACCCGATCCTTGTTTGGTGGCGGTCGTGTGGGCCAGTGATGGTGCCGAGGCTTCCGGACACCGCGGAGGTGGTATGTCACCGTGTCAGCGAGGAGGACCAGCACGTCCGTCGCTACATGGTTGCGTTGGAGGGCAGGTTCGAGAATACCTGGCAGGTTCTTCAGGGATCTCACTGGAGCTATGATCCTGTGATGGTTCCTTCCCTTTGGGTGTCCACCGCCCGCGCCGATACCCGTCGGGCTCTACGGTTCTAGTTGTACTGGCGATATGTACAGGACAGATGGAGATGATGTAGTTTTTTTTATAATTGAATGCATCCTAATTTGAATACTACTTTATTTTACGATTTGATTTTTCTTATTGAATGCTCAAATTGGAGAGCACTATGCAAGGCATATGCATATGATTAGTTGAATAATAATGATCTAATTTAGTCTTTGAATTATGAACGTATAGGAAATGTCATCATCGGACGACGGAAGTCTCCCGGGGGAGTGCGACTGGTGCCACGACGATCGAGGTCAGTGCGACAGGCCTCACCTGGACGATGGTTGGCGCTTCAGCATTAAGCTCGAGGAGACCTTCAAAGTTGAAACAGTACGCAACGACGACAAGTGTTTTTTTTAATAATTAAGCATGACTTCAACTATTTCAACGTGTAATTTTCATCTTTTACAATTCGAGTATAGTTTATCCCATGCCATGCAAGACGCTATGTCTTGGAGAGGATGGATTTTGAAGACCATGAAAATTTTGAAACGAAGAAAATTCATCTAAGGACCCATCATGATGTGGATTTTGAAGTAAAGTTGTATAATGCTGAGAGCGTAACCCATTTTGGTTGCAAAAATTGGGAAGCATTTTGCAAATTGTATGGTTTTGATGAGGGTATGCTTGTCACCATGGATCTTGGTGATCCTGAAATCGAGCAAGACAATATGGACATTTGCGTCCTTGTTGATACGCCTCCAGTTCTAACGCTATGTGAGTTTCTCAAACATAGTTAATTATTAACTAATTTATATTGTTCATTTCAAAATAGTTGACAACTTATTTCCATTGACAGCTTATTTTGAAGTATCAAAGAATGTGCAGAAGATGGTAGATAGAACTTACTACACCGATGGCTCTGAGTTAACTTATAAGGAGAAAACTCATCTGGTTGGATTTTGTAATGATCTTGATAATTACAATATCTACAATCGAACTCCTCAACATTATGGTCAATACGTGCCACTAGTGCACGTGTTGAACTACGGTAACTACCATGGAGATACCCTGGTAAGATTTTTTACTATTACGACATCCGTGCATCTTTTTGCATACTTCTAAAACTAGTACATCATTGCTAACTACGAAGTTATTACTATGTTTTTCAACAGAGAATCTCAGAGGATTGTGTGCCTCATTTGATGTATCAGAATGGCGGCAGCCTTCGTGTTTTGAACATATATCCAGGTCATCCTACGAATCTCAACTGTCCATACCGGATTTCTAAAAGAAGTGGAGACATGACAATCAAAGAATGGAAAAAATGTATGGACAGTCGTAATGAGCTTCTTGGAAGCAAAAGGAAGCGAGGCGCAAGAATTGGAGACAGGATGATCTCCATTCTTCATAATGGAGAGTCAGGGTCTATATTGTTTTATGCTATTTTACCTTAAGTGTGTTTAGGTCCTACCTGATACTGATGATAATGTGCTAAGAACAATTATGTAGGGTTGGGTTCGATGACTATGAGGATGATGATCGTATGACTTATTATTAATAACGAGTAGAAGTTGTATGATGATGCTTCATTAGTAGGACTTGTTATTATATATGATGATGTATGATGCGAGCATGCATGAGTTATTATATATCTGCGGGGTGAAATGAACATAGCAGTAGCGTTGGTAAACCAAGGATGAAGATATAAGAGAGGACACTTCTCTCTATATTAGCTAGCTAATAACAACCTAAAAATAACCCCCTAAACCCCTAAACCTCAGCTCCTTTTGGTCCCGGTTTATGTCATCAACCGGGACCAAAAGCCTCCCTGCCTGGGCTGCCGGCAGCGGCCACGTGGAGCCCCATCTGTCCCGGTTCTGGTTTGAACCGGGACTAAAGGGGGGAGGTATTAGTAACGACCCTTTAGTTCCGGTTCATGAACCGGGACTACAGGCCCTTACGAACCGGGACAAATGCCCTGTTTTCTACTAGTGCTACTTCTACACTTCTACTAAATGTTTTACACCTAGTTCATCCTGCTAAACCAAACTTCTGCATGTCACACGAAATTCCACTGCAGTCTGCACCTTCCTCACAGTGGAGTATTAAACCTTCTCCCTCAATGGGAAGACTGCTGACTAGTCTCCTCTAGTCGTCTCGGTGCAGGTTGGTATGTTAAGGAACATCGCATCAGCAGGAGGCCTTTGCCGAGGCAAGATTGTTTGAATTTCTGTATAGCCCGGAATTCTTCCCAAGTCTAGATTACTCATGACCAATAAATATTTGATAACACAATAAATTCACTTGAAGGAATCAATCACGATCGATAGTTATTTCGCAAAAAAATAAATTCATGGACAGTAATCAATAACAGTCTGTCATTCTTTCTTTCCCATCTGGATCTGTATCTCAACAATCTCAGGAAGGAATCAATTATTCACGAGGAAGATATATGTTACCCATGATTGATATTGAACCATTAGAATCTGTATGCCCTGTTTCAATGCATGGGCAATTATCTTGTAAACAAAAATGAAGATGAAGCAAAGCCTGAATGACACGTGAGATTGTGAGCTCCCTTAAAAAAAATACCAAGCTTGTAGGAATAAGTACAGAGTTACTCACAGTGCCAGTTGATTGATTTGTTTCCCTCTGATCTCTGTGCCGATTGATTAACAATAAATTTCCTAGCTAGTGCGCTAATTAGCTAATGGTGCATTTGCTACGTTCGTACATCAGTCCAGAAAGTCAGCCATGAAGTATGTTGTTGCTTGATACAAATGATTGACCAGTATTTCGTACCAACGTTCCCTTTTTTGTTCCAAGCCATCGGACCATGTGCAAGCAACACACGGTGTGTAACGGTATTTAGCTCTACCCAGACAAGCATCGCCATCTACCTGGAGATGAAGTGGCCATTGAGCATCGACTGTCATGACGACACTAGTCCTAAAGGAGAGTGCACAAACACTTGCATTAGCCCGTCGCCTAGAATTCTGGATGCCTCCCAAGCCTATGCATTATTCATGAACAATGACATACGTGTCATGCAGTTTTTTGTCCATGCGTGGAACACAACATTTACGTATCACCGTGGATACGCGTTGCTGATGATATGTTGAAATATGTCAACCTTCTGCAAGAAAGCAAAAAATGATCTACTTCATCCTCGTACATCATCTCGCACTTTGTTTCAACATCTGACGAACAGCTATCGTACCTTTTGCATACTGGACGTCGCAATAAAAGGTCAAATGCTAGAAAATGATTTATATATGTGTGAAGCCCATCATAAGAATATTATATTAAATCTTCATTGGGCCTCTTCAAACAATCTTATTATGACTAGAATATTTGTATACCGTTGCAACGCATGGGCATTGTCATAGTTACCTAAAAAGACGTAAAGTTCAATCTTAAGTCAATTTTGCTTCTGCCCATCATGCGTCCGGTTTTGCACCCCTTCTGATTTTCTTTGGTAAATATTGTTATCTCGCCGGTCAAATTAGATCAATATTCGGTAACACAGTAAATTCATAGTCGATAATCAGTCTCTTCTTTGACAATAAATATTTGATAACACGGTCAATTCACTTGAAGGAATCCATCACGATCGATAGTTATTTGGTAACAAACTAAATTCATGAGCAGTAATCAATCACAGTCGGTCATTCTTCCTTTCCTATCTTGATCTCTATCTCAAAAATCTTGGGAAGGAATCAATCGTTCACGAGGAAGATAAATGTTAGACAAGAATGGTATTGAACCATTAGAATATGTATGCCATGTTACAATGCATTGGCAATTACCTAGTAAAGCCTCTAGGACAGAAGAAAAAGACCAAGTTTGTATGAATAAGTACAGAGTTACTCACATGGCAAATTGATATATTTTTTCCTCTATGAAGAAAACAGAACACCTCTGATCTTTGCGCCGATTGGTTAACAAATTTTCTTTTATATAGTGCGCTAATTAGTGAATGGTGAATTTACTACGTGCCTACATCAGACACAAAATAGAACACGAAATACTAGGTTGTTGGTTGATACTTATTATGGACCAGTAGTTCGAACCCACGTTCCCTTTTTTGTGACAGGCCACCTGACTGTGTGCATGCAACCTGGGGTGTGTGACGGTTTATAGCCTCAATGACAGGTGACAGCTACCAAAAGAGAAGTGAATCAAAAACACTCGGTCAACCAGAAGATGAAGACAACTAGGTCGCTGCTGCTATATAATTACTGAACACAAACTTCTTCGGCGCCACTCAAATTGAATAAGAGCTCTGTGACATTCTCCCTCCACGAGGTGTCCGGCGAATAGGCTCTTGTACTCTGCCCAACACAGGTCGTGATGTTGAGAACCAGCACACCAGAAGAGGGGCTTTGGCGATGCTCGATATAGCATGTAGCGCAGCTATATATATCTACGACATATATAGTTTACCGGTGCACCCTGAGCTAAGGTGTCCACATGAACACGGACATGTTGTGTGCTAGTTTCATAGCCGGGGGTTCTGAGGAAAAATATTGGAGAAGCAAAGGTGATATATATAGAGCGGGATATGAGTGTGAGGTCGACCGTGAGAAAAAAAATTGAACAATTAACTTTCATTATTTTTGGCAGGCCTTACCACTGTGTAAGTAATCATAGAGCATGTGCGCGGGGCAGGGGGGGGATGAATTTGTCATGAGAAGGGTTAGAATTATCTTGCAAGAGGACTAGGAAATTATGTCGGCGGGTAGTGTTCAGTTTTTATTTTTTGAAATGTTTTGCGATTATTGAAACACAAGAACCATTGCATGTACAATGCTTTTGATAAATTACAATGAAATATCTCAAATACACTTTACAAGATTTTTTATCATGCAACCAAGCAAGACAATACGTGATTATATATCAATGAGTATGAGATGATGATAAACTCATATTTCATTTTCCTCAACAGGGCGAACCCCCTTTGAAGCGTTTTCAAGAAATAACTATTACAATTTTGATCTTACGAACTAGCAAGAGGAAGAAACAAAGAGAGATAAGCGAGTTGGGGCACTAACAAAAAAAGCCCGCCACATAAGCTCGACATGGAAACTTCTGCCACAGAGCAAAAACAAGTCACCCCCATAAACAGTTCAGAGAAGACAAAAAATAACTAATACAAATTTCCCACAAGTTTTTGAGCAGCACAGCAAACATATCCTCAAGCAACCACATGAAGTCCCTATGACTGGCCCAATTCTGTCTCCCCCCCCCCCCAAAAAAAACATATAATGAAAAATCCTAAAAGGAACCGGAAGGTAGATGGTTAGCAGAAACAACATACATTATCACAAAAAGAGCATCAATCCCTCAGATTCCTATAGATAAGATGCATCAATCCCTTTTGAGTGCACCAAACAAGTTGAGCTCAGCGCATTGGCCGCACTAACAACGCAAATCGGCAAAATTGTAAAGGTATGCCTCCACTGGTCACCGATGTACTACCCCTCATGGATGGTGTAATTTAGATCACATGCGTGCAATTCGGCCATCTCCAACACCGACCTGAAAACAGACATAGTATTTTTCATCGGTCTGGTTTAGGATCATCCACGGACACGTATATGGCAGCCAACCATCCAACTATGTCCCCTGATTTCACTCTGCATATGCATCCGCATTTTTTCCGTTCAGGAGCATGCATGCACGTCTAGGTACATGGTGGATTAGATCGACGTAGAATGATGTATCCATGAGTAGTACGCTATGCGAGATCGACACAGATAGACAAGCAAGCGGGCAGGCAGGCTCTCGGGGCCTGCCAGCATGTTGAACGGGCCGGCCTGGCCTTTGTCTAGCTGAAAACACAACAAGCAGCTAAAGCACGGCAACATGTTGTGCTGAATTGATCGACAGTAGCCACATGAACGAATACGATATATAGGCGAATTTTGGTTAGGCAACCACCGTTGTCATCGTACTTCAGATTTTTTTTATTTTTTTGAAAAGAGGGGACTCCCCGGCCTCTGCATCAGAACGATGCATACGGCCACATTTATTATAAAAAGTAAATAAGGTTCAACAAGGTCTTAAGGTCTGCAAACAAAAGACGTGGCAAGCTCACACAGAGCCACAATGCCAAAACAGAAAGCCTAACAAGCCACAACCGGCTGGCAAATTAACAGATAGATAAACTAATCGCCTATCCTATTACATGACCGCCATCCAAACCGGTTGAAGATATCCCGCGCTACCATCTCCCACCGGACAGATCTAGTAACCAAACGCTCCCTGGCCTCCGTCGGAGTGAGTAAGAACCACATACGGATCAGCGCAGTAGCCCGGAATAAAACCTGCAAAAAATGAATAGTTGTGGTTCTGTTAAAAGCCAAATTATTTATGCAGTTCCAAATTGCCCATAACAACGCACAAACTCCTACACGAATGTGTCTAGCTGTTTCGGACTCTATCCCAGCAATCCACGTCCCGAATAACGTGTTGACCGAAGTCGGAGAAGTAATGTTAAAGGCAATTTGCATAGAGCGCCACAAGCCTCGTGCCAATGGGCAGTCAAAGAAGAGGTGCTTGATGGTCTCCTCCCGATCACAGAAACTACACCTAGTAGAACATGTCCAGTTGCGCTTAACTAGATTGTCCTTTGTTAAAATTACTTGTTTATATACAAACCACATAAACACTTTAATCTTTAAGGGGACCTTAACCTTCCAAACCTCTTTGGAATTAGGAATCACACTTGAATTAATGATATCAATATACATCGATTTAACTGTGAACTCCCCAGATCTAGTAAGCTTCCACCACAACTGATCGGGCTGAGGAGTTAACTGAACCCCCATCAATCTACGAACCAAGTGAAGCCAAGCTTCCCATCGGTCACCCACAAGCACCCTCCGAAACTGAATGTTGAGCGGAATGGACTGCAGAACCGTGGCAACAAGAGCTTCACGGCGCTGAACAATACGATAAAGGGACGGATACTGGGTCGCCAAAGGCGCATCGCCAAGCCACGTATCCTCCCAAAATCGAGTGTCATTACCATTACTGACAATATGCCTAGTTCTGTTAAAGAAGGTGGCTTTGATTCTCATGAGCCCCTTCCAGAACGGCGAATCAGTTGGTCTCATCGTGACCTGGGACAGAGTCTTGGACTGCAAATATTTACTACGTAAAATCTGCGCCCATGTTGCCTCCGTCTCAAGTGCCAACTTATACAGCCACTTACTAAGCAGGCATCTGTTCTTGACTTCTAGATTTTCAATACCAAGCCCCCCTGGTCCTTTGGTCGACAGATAATATCTCATTTGGCCAGTCGGTATTTTCTCTTCAAATTTAAACGGAACACAATACATTGAATATACAAATCTAGACAAGAGTAAATAACATAATTTATGTCACAAATCATGTTAAACATTTAGCGCTATTGTATTTGATGATAAAATTATATAACTATTAACTTATGATTTATTATACCACCAACAAAATTATGTGAAAAACAATCGGAATAATTATATGCTAAATATCATGTAAATAAAATTATATTTCTTTCGCCAAATGTGGTGTGTGGAAGTATAAGTATTTAGTATAAATGTTGGATTCCAAATCTCTAGTCATTTAACTGTGTGAAGACATTGGCCACTTGCATTGAGTTTTTGGTCTCATAATTTTGCATATGCCTAGGGAGGAGAACGCTAGGGTTTAGCTTATCAAGGAGACACATAATTCTATGTGGCCTTTGCATATTGTAAAGTTGCTCATAATGATAGCCGTTACAGGGCATTTCCTCGATAGTTAGAAGAATGCAAATCAAGTAGCATCTTATGTGCGAGGTTTTCGCTTTGTTATGGTTATGTTCTACTCGTGTAATGTTATTATAATCATATCACGTCTTTGTCACTTAGGTAGTTGTATGGAAAGTATGTCTGAGTGAGGTGTTTACAAAACTACTAGTATCTAGTTGGGAGTTGGTTGGAAAAATCATTTTGGTTTTATTGTAAGTTGTTGCATAGATATGTCATATGCAACATATAATAATGCTATTTGCCATGTGTACACAGTGAACTGATTATGATGATTGTTTTGTAATGGAGTCGTGGATTAGGGGTGCTTACCACCTCGGCTGCCAATCATATGGGCTAGGCCGAGTACCCCCCCCCCCCCCCCCTTAATATTACTAATTGATGAGCCTCGTTCGTTCAGCCCAAGAATGCCAAGAAGGAATTTTCCAAAGACTTGGCACATACTTCTGCAAAGGTGGACACAAGGTAGAAGAGCAGACACCCATCAACATTGTTGCGAGGCCAACTCCGAGTATGAAGCACCTGGAAATGAATCCATCACTGACCTAGGTAAATAAGAGTGTCAGTGAGCTAACATACTCTGAATACGAAGAGCAGACATCCATCAACATTGTTGGGGGATCATTTGTAGCCTTTTTCGATAAATAAGAGTGTCGAACCTAACGAGGAGCTAAAGGTAGAATAAATATACCCTCAAGTTCTATCGACCACCTATACAACTCTACGCACACTTTAACATTCGCTTTACCTAGAACAAGTATAAAACTAGAAGTACTTTGCGAGAATAAAACTACGAATAAATTGCAAGATAATAAAAGTTAGTTGTTTGATAGAAAGCTTATGTCACACAAGAAAGTTATTTGTCCCTAGGAAATTGATAACTAGACCAGTAATCATTATTGCAATTTTATATGAGGGAGAGACATGAGCTAAAATACTTTTCGTACTTGGATCATATCACTAGTAGAAAACAGGGCACTTGTCCCGGTTCCAGAGAGCCTTTAGTCCCAGTTCTGCAACCGGGATTAAAGCCCCTCACTTTTAGTCTCGGTTGGCCTACGAACCGGGGCTAAAGGAGCTCCACGTGGCCGTTGTGGGGCGTCCAGGCAGGACGACCTTTAGTCCCGGTTGGTAACACCGACCGGGACTAAAAGGCAGCCACGCGTCAGCAGCTCCCAGGCGCTGTTTTTTTAAAGGGGAGGTTAGGGGTTTTGGCGGGTTTAGGGGTTTCATATTGTGTTAGCTAGGTACTACATATAGAGAGAAGTGACCTCTCTTTCTCCATGCTTGGTCGACGCTACCTACTACATATAGAGAGAACTCGACGCTAGCTAGTAAGAAAATGAAGGAACCATTAATTACACAAGATCGTCATGATTAATGGAGGAGATTTCCAGTAAATAGTATGGAAGTAGTATCTGAGACAAGAAAATGTACGTACGCTTCTTTAGTAGGGGGAGAAAATGTAGTGTTGTGATATGTCTCCAACGTATCTATAATTTTTGATTGTTCCATGCTATTATATTATATGTTTTGGATGTTTTATATGCATTAATATGCTATTTTATATTATTTTTGAGACTAACCTATTAACCTAGAGCCCAGTGCCAGTTTCTGTTTTTTTTTCTTGTTTTAGAGTTTCGCAGAAAAGGAATACCAAACAGAGTCCAACAGGAATGAAACTTTCGCGATGATTTTTCTTGGACCAGAAGACATCCAGAGGACTTGGAGTGCAAGTCAGGGAAGCCACGAGGCAGCCACAAGGACGGAGGGCGCGCACGGGGGGGGGGGGGGGGGGGTGGGGGTAGGGCGCGCCCCCCACCCTTGTGGGCCCCTCGTGACTCCACCGACCTATTTCTTCCGCCTATATATTCTCAAATATTCCCAAACCATCCAGGAGAGCAACGAAAACACTTTTCCACCACCGCAACCTTCTGTACCCGTGAGATCCCATCCAGAGGCCTTTTCCAGCATCCTGCCAGAGGGTGATTCGATCACGGAGGGCTTCTACATCAACACCATTGCCTCTCCGATGAAGCGTGAGTAGGTTACCTCAGACCTACGGGTCCATAGCTAGTAGCTAGATGGCTTATTCTCTCTCTTTGATTCTCAATACCATTTTCTCCTCGATGTTCTTGGAGATCTATATCTATTTGATGTATTACCTTTTTGCGATGTGTTTGCCGAGATCCGATGAATTGTGGATTTATGATCAGCTTATCTATGAATATTATTTGAATCTTCTCTGAATTCTTATATGCATGATTTGATATCTTTGCAAGTCTCTTCGAACTATCGATTTGGTTTGGCCAACTAGATTGGTTTTTCTTGCAATGGGAGAAGTGCTTAGCTTTGGGATCAATCTTGTGGTGTCCTTTCCCAGTGACAGTAGAGGCAGCAAGGCACGTATTGTATTGTTGCCATCGAGGATAAAAAGATGGGATTTTCAACATATTGCTTGAGTTTATCCTGCTACATCATGGCATCTTACTTAAAGTGTTACACTGTTCTTATGAACTTAATACTTTAGATATAGGCAGGAGTTAGTCGATGTGTGGAGTAATAGTAGTAGATGCAGGCAGGAGTCGGTCTACTTGATATGGACGTGATTCCTATATTCATGATCATTGCCTTAGATATCGTCATAACTTTGCGCTTTTCTATCAATTGCTCGGCAGTAATTTATTCACCCACCATAATATTTTCTATCTT
Source organism: Triticum urartu (assembly GCF_056163025.1). Taxonomy (NCBI): domain Eukaryota; kingdom Viridiplantae; phylum Streptophyta; class Magnoliopsida; order Poales; family Poaceae; genus Triticum; species Triticum urartu. Next base: position 901,844 of record NC_141875.1, read on the forward strand.
GAGAGAAGCCTCTAGTGAAACCTATGGCCCCCGGGTCTATTTTCCATCATATAACTTTCCGATCTACAATTTTAGTTTCTGATTTACTTCCTTTGCAATCTTTTACTTTCCGATCTATAAACCAAGAATACCAAAATATTTACTTTACCGTTTATTTATCTCTATCAGATCTCACTTTCACAAAAAACCGTGAAGGGATTGACAACCCCTTTATCGCGTTGGGTGTAAGTTGTTGATTGTTTGTGCAGGTATTCGGTGACTTGTTCGTTGTCTCCTACTAGATTGATACCTTGGTTCTCAAAACTGAGGGAAATACTTACTCTACTTTGCTGCATCACCCTTTCCTCTTCAAGGGAAAAACCAATGCAAGCTCAAGAGGTAGCAGGAAGAATTTCTGGCACCGTTGACGGGGAGATCTACGCCAAGTCAAGACATACAAAGTACCCATCATAAACTCTCATCTCTTGCATTATATTATCTGCCATTCGCCTCTCGTTTTCCTCTCCCCCACTTCTAAAACAATTATCGTATAGATTTGCCCTTTCCTTTCGCCCTTCTTCCGTTTGATATTGTGTTACAATGTGTCTTCTTTTTTGCTTGCATCTTCACTTGCTAAAAGTTTATGGATCCTCATCCACTTGCTAATCTTTTTAAGAGATCCAATTATGATGAACCAATTTCTAGTGATTCGAGTGCACTATATTATCTTTATGAAGTTTTGCTTGAAATTTGTGAATCTGAAAATTGTGATGAAGTGTTAAAAGAAGAAATCTATGAAGTGATTCACGATAGCTCCTTGGATGAAAAGCATGATTGCAATGATTTTACTATAAATTATATTAATGTCAATTGTGTTAATGATATGCAAAACCCTAAGCTTGGGGATGCTAGTTTTGCTATGTCCACTACTTGTTGCAATGATCATGATTGGGGTCATTCTTCTTATGATCTTGAAAATTATTTAAACCCCGTGATGAATATTAGATTGATAATAGTTTTTGCAATAATATTGAAAGTGGGTTTGGAAGAGTGTCAACTTTAGATCCCACATATTTTGATAATGTTCAATCTTATGAAGTTTTTGATAAAAGTGGGTTCGGAGAGGTCATGACTTTATTTTATGATAATCCCACTATTTCGGAGGAGTTTCAACTTTGCATGCATGTGGATCATGAAGAGAAAATTTTATGTGATAGCTATATTGTTGAATTTTATTATGATCCTACATGTAATTATTATGAGAGAGGAAAATATGGTTGTAGAAATTTTCATGTTACTAAATTACCTCTCATTACGTTGAGATTGCTATTGTTTCTTTCTTCTTCCTTGCATATGCTAGTTTTTGCTTGTCTTCATAATTTGTTTGCTTATATAACACTCCGAATTACGGGATAATATGAGTCCCTTGGATGGTTCAAAGGTCATACCAAATATGCCGCCTTTCAACTTTTTATTCTCTTTTTGTGCATCCGATAATTGAGCCTTTAAGCTCTTTATCTCTTCGGCTTGCTTATCCCTAGATGCGTCGTCCTCCCCGTTGTAACACCATAAAGGGGTCACTCTAGACTGAAGGGGCTGGATGCATCGCTTTATCGCGATGGCCATGACTTCGATTATCGAGAGTTTGGAATGGGCAAGTAACATGACCTTGCTGACCAACCTCCTTACTTTCGCACTGTCTTCTTGTTTGGGGCTCCGGGGGCGCCAATTGAGGCGTTTCTTCAAAGGAGCATGCTACCTCTTGAGCATGCGTTGGTTTTCCCTTGAAAAGGAAAGGGTGATGCAGCAAAGTAGCGTAAGTATTTCCCTCAGTTTTTTGAGAATCAAGGTATCAATTCAGTAGGAGGTTACACACAAGTCGCCTTGTACCTGCACAAACAAATAAGAACCTTGCAACCAACGCGATAAAGGGGTTGTCAATCCCTTCACGGCCACTTGCAAAAGTGAGATCTGATAGAGATAATAAGATAAATATTTTTGGTATTTTTGTTGTATAGATTGAAGAGTAAAGATTGCAAAATAGTAAACAAGATGCAATGTAAATAAAAGAGATATAATATGATGGAAAAGAGACCCAGGGGCCATAGGTTTCACTAGTGGCTTCTCTCAAGATAGCATATCTTACGGTGAGTGAACAAATTACTATCGAGCAATTGATAGAAAAGCGCATAGTTATGACAATATCTAGGCATGATCATGTATATAGGCATCACGTCCGTGACAAGTAGATCGAAACAATTCTGCATCTACTACTATTACTCCACACATCGACCGCCAGCCACATGCACACTGTACTACTTATGCTAGTTTGGTGTCTCCTCGCTTGATTGACGTTGACGAATTCTACAGCTATGCGGCGCACATTGGAGGATTCCTTCCTAAAATATTCCGACTATGATTGCTCGCCGTAAACGAATAGTGCATTCATAACCATCCATTGGATATATACAAGTGCACATCCACCACATTGATGCATGCAAGCACCCTAACTACAAGCGCGCCTGATTGACGGATCAAGCTTCTACGCCAACGCCATGCCCACGAGATTCCTTCCTATTACATTTTGATCGTCGCGCACGCATGACCGTCCTCCTCTCCAAGCGTCTGCTCACACTCGTGCCCTGGGCGAGAGGCGGCCAACAGCCCGACGGCTAGGGCCCGAGCGTGCCGCGTCCTCGCCTCTCGATGCGTTCGTAGGCGACGCAAGAGCTCCTCGCAGCTGTGGGGGGTCTCAATGGGAATGGGCGTCGGGATGTACTGGTCAGACGGGTGCTTTAGGTGCTACACGGCGACCTCACCGAGGGAATGGGCAAGGCATCGGCCGTTGTCCCTCCATAGGTGGTTGAAGGCGGGCGAGAGGAAGTGAAGACGATGGAACATAATGAAGCACCACCGCGTCTTGCGCCGTGACGTCGTTCCGGAGGACCACCTCCTCCACGCATGGCGTCGGCCACAGCCTCTACTCCGATGATCGATCACATAGGACCGTGACGATGATCTAGGGGAATTGAAGATTCTTTTTTATTGAGACATACATGTGGGTTGGGTCCGATCTATCATGGCGTTCAACTTAACGATCAGCGGGAATGACGTCGACTTTCATGCCATGTCAACGCAACATCCCTGTCATAAACTTGGTAAAAGATGTACCCATCAAGGCTTTTCTAAAAAAATGGTATTTTTTAAAACCCTAACCTAGAAACATGTAGTTTATGATATTGAATATGTTGTCTCTCTCGCTTACTCAACAGTAGAGGTAGTAGAGGTTGACACATGTCCACCTCATCATCTTCTTCCTTCACAACCCATTCTCTTTCGTCTCTCTATGATGTAATCAAACATCTGCTGCTATGCATGACCATTGTTTAAGTTGCAACCCAAAGGCTCTCTCATTTCATTCATGAGGAGCTGGATGAGAAGAAACTCGTGTGTCTAGTTTTACAGTAGAGATGGAATTAAGAAAGAAGCTGATGGACGGAGCTATGGGTTACGGCGACATAGGGTTGCACAACATGTTAATTAGGTGGTGAGAAGAATCTAAGAGAGGAATGAAGAACATGGCTCCGGGGCCGCCTTGGCTCACCTACCGATGGACAACCTCAACTTGGTGCTGAGATGTTCGAGATGGCTCCATGCTACCCCTACGTCGCTTTTCGCCCATCACTAGCCGTTATTGCACCTCCCCATCGACCATAACCATCATGCACATGTGGCATTCCGTGGGGGGAGGACCTCGGCTTGGGTGAAGGCCGCGTGCTAAGGAAGGGCGTTGAAGGCTACCTCGTCATCTTGCCTAAGCACGCGCGCACACCATGTAAGTGTTCGATGAAAAGCATGAGACTGATTGTGGCCACCATGTTCGCTGCCTCCTGATGCGCCGTTGGCCCGAGAAAAGCTAGCTACCTTCAAACGACTAGTCGGTAGTCATGGCTTCTCTGATCCGGCGGAGGTGCAGCTCCTCTAGATCGTCATGTTCCCCGTCTGAGGGCTTCCATCGCTCCTCGTGCGTCCGTGTCTTGAACAATTGAGCCGCCATGCATGCTCTCCTCAGAAGACATGATCGATCGGCACCTACGTACGCGTGCACTATCGGGGGCTCGCCTCTGCTCAGTCGTGGCTTGGTGGAGTCGTCGGTGCGGACGTGTCCCATCCTTTTCCGGCCATTGCACGAGCGGTCGACGACCGTCAGGGTGGGATTTTACCATGAGCCAGACCTGCTCGGGCTCACGAGTGGGCAGAAGGTTGGGTGTACTTCAGGGACGAGAAGGAGTGGACTTTCCCCTCTCTCCTGCATTGGTTGGTGGCGCTAGGTTTGTCGTGGGGGATGGCTATGGGCAAATAATGCCAAGATGGTGACCCTGGATAGTGGGCTACACATATTGGCTCTCTGGTGGTCAGCATGTACATAGGTGTTGGCGGTGTGCCTCGTCCATGTGGGTGGTGGGGTGCGTGGTTGTTTGTTGTCCGGGCAAAGTTGTCATCACCGGTGGCGGCCTAGCCCTGATCTGGATCTAGATTTCCCGTATCATCGTGGTGGTCCCCCATGAGGATGGGTCTGTGGCCTATTCTCGTCAAGTTGAAGGACACGTCGGCATACACGCCGTCAGTTGAGGATGAAGAGGAGCTGATCATCCCCGTCACCTCAATTTTTTTGTTCTCCTACTTTAGCTTCATACTGATGGCTCAAGAACCATGCACAAAGTACTAGCCTCCTAGCCACACCTCTTCATGGAGAAAACCATGCCATCTCTATGACTTAATCATTGCCGATGTCGACCCATTGCTCCGACTAATTGACCAGTTAGTTATTGTTTCATGCAAATGCAAGCGTGTGATTAACGGATTGATGATTTTCTAGCCTTTCAGCTACGACTTGTGTTGTCGATAATTAATCATTTTAATTGTACCTATTCAATTTCACATAAATAATAATTTACTGGTTGATGAGTCGCATGGAATTTGATAAAATCATTTTTGCAAGTTTGTTAGGGGGAAAACCACGCGTAATTCGATGGCAGCATGAAGAAGAGAGGGCCCGACATCACCCAGCTTGTTGATCGCTCACTGTTCGCAGGCTACACAGAGGGCTCTAAATTGCACAACCCGATCGACGGCACGCTATACGTCACACCGACGTGGTTTCCCAGGAACGTCATGCGTGGGGATGGTCGATAGGCAAGACACATGTGCAAGGAGGGCTTTCCACCGCCGACCACCTTCTATGTGGTCTACACCATCAAGTCCGGCGCCACTGTGATCAATGATGGCCTCCCACTACATGCGTTTCTCCAACTGTCCGATATGGAACCGTCCCTAGAGTTGTGCACACCGTCCTCTCACGACCGCACCCTCTACATCGCCAATAAGGATGAAGGGACCCCAATTCCACATGAATTTTTTCAACTCTTACGACGCCACCAATCCTGTGACCGGTGGGATGCACACGCCGGCGGTCGTACCGGTACAAGAGGCCAGCAACGATGAAGACGAGACACTCTGGCTTGTCATTTTTGAAAAGTCAGGGAGTATCAAGAGCACACTGCATATGGTAATTTGATCCATACATCTTCTATAATTTAGTAGTAGTACAATTTCATTATATATAATATATTTTTGATCGACGGGTGCCACCGCGCCGAACATCGATCGAGCTAGGACATCTCCTCGATCACCAAGAGAACTAGCCACTCCCTTCGTCCCATAATATAACAGCGTTTTCTACACTAGTGTAGTGTCAGAAAAGTTCTTATATTTTGAGACGGAGGGAGTATATAGCAACGACATGCATGCATGCACTACCACAAACCTTGATTGATGATGACCGGTGGGCCTTTGATTTTTATAGCATCTACCCTGCCGGCCGGCAGGCTTGGCACATGTTGGCTACGGTGACAGGTACTTGACGATTTGGTCAGTCTACATGGAAGCCTCGCCTAAGATGACGATCGAAAACCAGGCAAACTTGCACGGGCCCAGTCCCACTCTAGGGGGATGCATCGTCCACGGCTGATCTCGGGAGGTCAGCTCGTTGCCCCCGACGACGGGGCACATGGGGACGGGCATGAGCTCTACATGCGGCGCATGGGCCTATGATGCCAAGTCGAGGTGCTCATCCGACACAACAGTTGTTCAGAGAGCTGGGGTTGGCGATGCTAGCTCGGGGCCGTCCCTGCCACAACATTGATAGTTGGTGCGGGTGTATCAACCTGCACGGCAGGGAGGGTGCTCAGGGAACGGTGGGAATACACATGGTGTGGGATCTCGTATGGCAGCCTACAACAGCGAAGCGGCGGCGGCAACAGTGATGCATGTCTGGGTTGGGCTATTTCTTGCCTGGTGGTTCCGACAAACATGCAACAATATAAATTGATGTTCTATCCAAAAATACGCGAACAATATGCACCAAACCGCAACACTTAAGGAACTAACCACTATAAATAATCTGACATGCAATAACACTGGTTACTTAAAGAATAATGGCATATCAGATAATTTTAATTTCAAGTATAATGATAGCTCATACATCTATTAACAAATGATCAATCAAGCAGTAGTGAGCATCATTATCAAACTAAGCACAATCATCACATGCATTGACCAAACCATAATTAACAACATCCGCCTTATGGGCGACATGAATTGTCGTGACATTGCACCGCGAAATGACTAGATCATTTGAACCTCTCCCGCTCAATTCTGCCGCTTTTTTTCCTGGACATTTTTTTCCTGGCAATATCTTCCGCCCAATATTTTCTGCGGATATCTCTCGCCATTTTATTTTCTCACCCTTCATTTCCTGCTCATTTCCTTGCCCTTGTTTCTAGCCTAAACCGCACCCGACCCTTGTGTTCTCATTGAAAATTTCTAATCCCGACATACGTGCTACCATATATGTTGTTGTTTCCTACAAAAACTACATTCACTATATGTGACACCACTACAGTTTTAAATAACTAACCACATGAATTAATTTAACAAATAATCAATCAAGCAGTAGTGAGCATCATTATCAAACTAAGCACATTCATCGCATGCACTGACTAAGCCATAATTAACAATGTTTCATTTTCCATGGGATGGTTTGAGCATGTCATCCACATTATGGACGACATGAAATGTCCTGACGTTGCACTGCTAAATGACTAGGTCATTTGAACCTCTCCCGCACATTCATCACCGCCGCCTTTTTTCTCTGCCATTTTTTCTGGCAATATCTCCCGCCCAATGTTTTCCCCGGATATCTCTTGCCATTTTATCTACCAATTTTTCCCACACTCCTTTTTCTGCTCATTTTCCTTGCCCTTGTTTCCAGCCTAAACCGCACCCCACACTTCAGTTTTCACTGGAGAAAAGTTCCAACCCAACATATGTGCTACCATACATGTTTGTATTTTCTTTAAAATCTACATACACTATATGTGCCACTACTGCAGTTTTAATTAACCAAACTAATTTAACAACATGCAATAACACTCCAGGAAATTAACTAACCATGGTAGTCCTTACGGCAGTTTGGAGCACGTCATTGCTGCTATGGACGACATGATCTCTCCTATTGTTGGCCACCAAAATCGGCTTAGCGGTAAATAACTAACCATACTATTACCTTTGGGCGTCACCCACTTCTATACGTGGTTCGCGGGGAGTACCACCCGCCCGCCCAATTTCATTTTTCTCGCCTTAAATTTGGTTTCCCGCTAGAAAATCGTTTTCCCGCCCAAATTTCGTTTCGCCCTCCGATTTCCCCCTCTCTCTCTCTCTCTCCCTCTCCCTCTCCCCTGTGTCGTTTTTGTTTTTCTTTTGTTGGATGAACATCGTGCAATGATGTACAACTCGCTCACTTTTGACACACACCCGCCCCTGGTTCCGATTGAATGCACGCAATCATCACGCCGGCGAGAGATGGCCTTGGGGAAGGCTTCGCATCTTGAGCACACGAGCTCCGATTGAGGCGATTCCGTGCCCATTGGAAAGCTCAAGGATTTTGGTACGATCGGGGACTCCTGTGCCTTCTGCATTGCGGGCGGGCATTCGTGACCGTTGATCGTTGAGATAGCTCTTTCCTTCGATATGTCGCGGCCCCGTGCTCCCCTACCCGAACAAGACATGCATCGCGTCATTTTCAACTACATGCATGCATGCGACACCCTATAAACCTAAACACACAGACATGAAACCATCGGGTTCCCTTCCCACTCTTTGACTCACCCGGAGATTGACCGTCTACACGGCGCCCGTGACCACATGTCTTTCCCGCTCAAAATGGTGGCGTGTGGTTTTTATTTTAGTTCTATGTCTTTTATGCTTGTTTTCGCTTTTTAGGAGAGGCGCCACACGGTGATGAACAGGGCACTCTATTTCAACATAGGCCGGTTCAGGGCGGATGCATAAGATCGTAGCTAGCCATGGTGCATGATGGGTAGAATAAAAGGGCTCACGACCGCTAACGAATCCGGTCCAAAGTGATCCTAGCGCGGGTGCTCTTCGAGCCCGGTTGGCATCTCTAGAACCGCTCAACAACAACCAAAAAAAAACTTGTGTGTGCACGCCAGCTTACATCACGCAACACATGCCTACCTTGCTATATGTACGTATGCTTAAAAATAAAAAAATGTACGTACGCTTGGTTTTTCTACCATTTCAATAATTTTCTTCTATCTTTTTTTGACAAAAAATATATATATTCTTTTCTTCCCCAACCTTGGCAACATGCCGCCTCGAAGGCCGCTCAACCAGCCCGTCACCTAACAGAGAGCCTTTGGCCGCCTCCGCGTATAACCGGGACAGACCCAGCCTACCGTTGCTGGTGGTTGAGACGTCTGATCTTGCCAACACACCGCCTCAGAGGCCCAACCCGGTGACCGTGGGGCCTCCTTTGGTCGCGCTCCTTGGCCATCGCCAACAAGGGTGGCCTCCTCCTCCTTCACGGCGAGCGGGGGTCACTGGCTCCAGGATTGCGGTGCCAAAACCTTGGGTCAACAGAGACGGCTCCGGAAGGGGTCCTTCACGCGACGTCACACCGCGATTGGACGGGAGGGCTGCATCAGACCAAGGTCGTAGCATGACCACTCAACTAGCGGGCTCCAACTTTCGTGCAAACTCATCCTCGTCCGTTGCAAGGAGGGGTGACGGGCCCGGAGACCGTGGGCGGTGATGCCACAAAGGGCCTCTATGAAATTCATGTGAATTTTGAGAAAAAAAAATGGACACCATCTTCGGCAGGCCATGCTAGGGTTTATGCACACGCACACTGCCAACACAAGAATAAATAACCCACTAGTCAAAACTTAAGGATTCATGGACCGGACTTCTCTTCTGGGTCCTTTTAGCCCAACGACAAGATTGCCAAAATTGGGGCTCCATACATACGACTTGCTATTGCATGCGCATGTTCCAAATATTTTTTTCCTTGGATGACAAAGGGATGCTCTAACATGGTTAAGCAGAAAGCTAGGATAAAATCAGTGATAGCAAAACAAAATAAGCAAAACTTATGTTGATGGTTGAGCGGACGAGGAACTAACTGACAGTCATGCAAACCATTATTTCAATGATTGAAAAAGACCCCAAAGGAGAGCTACAAGCAGGGGTACACGCTGAACCAAGGCAAATTCACAAGACTTGTATGCCCAGCAAACAATTATACAGCCAGCCACCATACATAAAAAACATATATGAAATAAAAGAAAAAGAAAGAAGCATGACGATATGATACGCCACTTCCTTCGGCGACGCGATCCTGGGCTACCCAAATCAGAATGAACCACCGGGGAGTACGTCTTGCTGGTCGCAAAAGCACCCATCAAGAGATCTCATTGCCACTGTTCACTGCAACAAACATTTTCAACAGAGGGTCAATTGGCTGCAAAGCAATTATAGGGCAAAAACAATGTTGTGTACAGCAATATACACACAAATTACAGCAGCAAACAGGCAAACATACAAGAACCAACACATCCACAGCCTTGGCTTTCATGAAATACATAGTACAAGAAACAAACTGAAACACCATTCATTTGGTGGCAAAACAACCTACTTAACTAGTAGGCGTCCATCCATCATGCAGCAAGAGAAAAGATGAAGATGGGCCTTGCATCAGCGGCCATGGAATGGCATTTGGTGGAACACAATCAGGATTAAGCACTATATCATCACAAATTGGCCAAAATAAAGCTCATATCCGTCAAATTAGAGATTCGGCAACAGTTTCGCAAACCAGAAATTCATTCTACTTGATTACAGCATATTCAAAGGTTGCATAGGGCATTAATCATGGACAACAAAATCTTCCATGTGCAAAAAATGGTTCATCAGTAAATGCACAACCTTTTGCCATATAAAAGCTTACGCATTTTCTGCATCCAGAAGCAATTTTAGGTAACAAAAATGGTGAGCACCTAGATGACGTACAAACTGAAATAACACTCATTCACTGGCAAAACAACCACCTAAGCTAGTACGTCACCATCAGCCACACACGCATCATACAAGACCAAGACCTCATCAGGCCACCCTAGTGTAAGACAAGAACAATGTATTCTATCCTACAGCAGCTGTGGATGCATCATTCAAGGAGGTCCAGACTTCAAACAATCAGACTATAATAAACCTCAGACCGGCCAAAATTACAGATTCATCACCAGTTTGGCAAACTAAAAAATTCATTGTACTACTTGTTATAACATGCTCAACAATTAATTGCAGAGGACATATGAGGTTCAACCGTAATCGTCGACAACAAAATCGTGCAAGAAATGATTGATCAGTAAATGGACAACCTTCTTAGAGATTGTCATGCAATGTCCAATGAATCAACAGGAAATAAGTAACATGCCTTCCAAGACATAATTCACTATTACACATAAATGTATATCCCAAACTGAAGAACATGCTAATATGTAATCATCATTTAGAGATTCCAAACTGGAAGACCATTCATTTGGTCGCAACATGACCTACTTAACTAGTCCTTGACCATCCATCATGCAGCAAGAGCAAAGATAAAGATGGGCCTTGCAGCAGCGCCCAGCCCTTGGAACAGTCCATTGCATTAGGTGGAACATGCTCAGATTAAGCACTATATCATCACAACTTAACAAAAGTAAATCTGAGACCCATCAAAACTAAAGATTCATCCTACTTGAGGATGTTCACTAATCATGGACACCAAAATCTTCCATTTGCAAGAAATGCTTCATGAGTAAATGCATAACCTTTTGGCATATAAAGCTTACACATTTTTCTGCATCCAGTAGCAATTAGGTAACGAAAACAGTGAGCAGCTTAGATGGGGTACAAATTGAAATAACATTGTCCAGCAGCAAAAGAACGATAGCTAGTAAGCGACCAACACTGTCCACATACGCATCATACAAAGACCAAGACCTCATCAGGCCACACCCTAGCGTATGAATAGAACAATGTATCCGATCCTACAGCAGATGTGGATGCATCATTAAGGGGATTAAGAGATTTGGACTCAACTGAAACAATCATCATACCAAGGAGGCTCAGACTTCAAACATGAATGCTATCAAAGATATTCAGGACTTCGGAGTAACAATCATCATATCAAAAGGAACTCATTTGTCAATCAAACGAGCTGGATGTACGATACATACATGTGTGTTGCCGATGGTGATGCTATCCCAATTGGCAACATCGACGTCAACCTTGTGTGGTGGTCGGGGTGGACGACCATGTGTGTTGCCAATGGGATCCTGTTCTTCCTGTTGCACAAAAAAAAAATCAAATATTGGACTGGTTGCCCACAAAGATGAAGATGGACCTTGCAGCAGCGGCCATGGAACAGTCCGATACATTTGGTCAAACATACTCAGGATTAAGCACTAAATCATCGCAAAATTGGCCAAAATATATCTCAGACCCATCAAAATTAAAGACTCATCAACAGTTTCGCAAACCAATAAATCATGACGGAGGTAGTACTTGTCACCAGGCGAGCCAATGGGGCATGAGCATGCGGATTTTGTGCTTCGTGGGGCGACTTATTAGCCGTTCATTCGGGCGATGACCATCCAACGATGTGAGTAGTAGAATACTGCCTCCATCCCATAATATAAGAACGTTTTTTACACTAGTGTAGTGTTAAAAACGTTCTTATATTTTGGGACAGAGGGAGTAGTAGATATATGGATGAATGCGTCGGTCTTTAGCGGTAGTAGAATACTTACCTCCAATCCGGGTTTAGAGGTCCGTTGAGCAACGCATGCGTCGGTCCCCGCGCAACGATATGTCTCCCACAGCCTAGTTAATTCCCAGTTGTAGGCCCATGGATCCGTGGCAACACGAGCTGACCAATGAACGTGATCCTTTTTCTTTTTGCAACACAGCCCAACTAGGTAGGTAGGTAGGTAACGTGCAATATCCTTCTGTTCTCATCTCTCTGTCTCTCTCTCTTTCTCGGTTGTGTTAATGGATTGTTTTCACCTCTTGGCAATTACGTGCATGATTAATTGTCAGTTTGTGTTCAAAAAAATAAAAAAAATTGCGAGAATGATTCAGATCTATTATCAAACCCGTAGAAAGCGCCTCAAACATAATAAAAATTACATCGAGGCACGTACCGACCACTACCGCCATCTAAATGAGCCGCTGTCGCCGCTCCTCTACCGGAGCCGGTTCGACCTTGTCGATGAAGTGTTCGTGCACGTTCCCCTAAGGATCGGCATGCTGGAGCCGCAGTCATCGTCGTTGAACCCCTGAATAGATCTGAAACATCCCACGCCACATCCGTCGGCCATCATGTCAGCAGCGAGGCGGGCCTCGGCAGCACGGCCCTTATCCTCTCCTTCACACTACATCGGGCAGACCGACTCATAGTCCGCCCGGACCGGTGATGGGGAAGGAAAGATTTTCCGGCTGAGGGGGCCGCGATGATCCAGCCCTAGAGTGTCCGAGCGCCGGTTGAGCCGACGCTATATATGGAGTCGTGCAGGACGAGTCTTGCCGTGGACGACCATTGACTCGTCCAACCCGCACAGGATGACACCCGAGTTGACGGATGCTGGCCGCCATGCTGGAGATGGCCGGAGGGGAGTTGCTGGGGTTTGGTCTGGCGAGCGAATATATATATGCGGGGGGTTCGCCTTGTCGGACGCGCCCCAATATCCGGCACATATTTGGGCTGGAGATATATTGAGTGGTGGGCGTGGGTGGGCATATGAGACGGGGTTTGGGATGCCCGGATGTGGATGTAGATGCAGTTAGCTAGGCAGGAAGCAGATGTGTCGGGAAGAAAATTTTTCTTTCGTCTACTAGGGTGTGGGTAATAGTGCACGTACATAAGGAAAATAAAAGAAGAAAAGAATGAAAGATGTTACAAGGACGCGCACACGTCAAAAATGAAGGAAGGAAAAAAATGAAGAAAGGAAAAGGAAGAAACGTGTGATTCTTGGATGCACGCGCTCGCCCACCCTGATTCGATTCGATTCGATTCGAGCGAAGGGGAAAAAAAGAAAGAAAGAAAAAACAAGTCGTTCACGCGCGCATGCAAAACGACTCGATCGGGAAAACAAAAGAAAAAAAACCCAAATTCCATCGGGAAGAACGCCCGGACTCAAGAAACTACCTCTAGGTTTTATGCCGATGTCCACAATCTCAGCTATCACCACCCGGATACCGGCACGCTGGTTGAGTACAAAAATAACGTATGTGACTTCAACATCACCGCCTACACTCCAAGCCTGCTTCCGCTCTAGATCTTAAAGTTAGTACAAAGTTGAGTCATCTATTTTGGAATGGAGGGAATAGTATACAAGTAATATCTGAGACAAGAAAATGTACGTACGCTTCTTTATCTTTAGTAGGGGAGAAAATGTAGTGTTGCATCTGTGTAATGTTTCTCTGGGATTTGCCTCCATGCTTGTACACCAAAATAATATGATAGTGGAATGAAACATATATATGACGCGTACGTTCAAAACCATACTAGCTAGTACATGGTTTTTGTATGAAAAGATTGTATGGTCCAAAACGCATCTATTCGACGCAGCGCCACGCCTTCTTTCCTAATAAGAACCAAAAAAAAACCTTAGGGTTTCTTTGCCCCCCATTGGCGCCGTCGTTGGTCCACCTCGTCCCCGGTAGCCCTATGGCCACGCTCCTTGCCGCCAGGAGGGATGTTGCTTCGTTTTTTCAAGTTCGTTTGACATTCGCGTCCAGTTCAGAAAGGTGAGATCGTGACAACCCCCCGGCCCCCGGCCCAGCCCGGCGATGCGTGAAGCATCGTTGGTGGGCGTGTGGACATGTGTCTCCAACAGATCTCGCGGGATTCGGTTGATGCTTGTCTTCAGTCTTCGTTTATGTGTCTACATGTTGGATTCTTCCGATCTATACTTCTCTTCATCCGCAACAACTGTTGTTCTGTTGCGCTGGACTTGTGGGGTCTTAGCACGATGACTTTTCGAGGGTCTACTACAACAAAGTTTTGTCCTGCTCCGGTGAGCGAGGGGTGTTCACGGCGGCGCCCCTTTGGCTCAGCTTGTAGTCATCGGTAGATGGTCTACAGACCTGATTGTATTTTTTTTCTTGTGATCTTCTTTTTACTACCATGACAAATGACAAATAGACCGAAAATATTTCCCCTCAAATAATATGAAAAGATTGTATTCTGAATAATTATTCTCCAAGGATTTTCTCCCTAAAGTGTTTGGATGAGAAGCTTGCAGAGAGACATTCAGATAGGAACGAGACATCGCTTTGATTGCAATCGCTAATTAATGGTCTACCGTCTAACGTGCCCCAAAAACCTATGACTAATTGACGAATAATCAGTCAGTTTATACAAATCTATGACTGATAAAGTCATGCAAAAATCTACGGCTAATTAGGCAAATATCAATCAGTTTATATAAATCTATGATTGATGAATCCGAAAATTCGCAGGGGCACGCAGGTGCGGGGCCATGCACCTGCTCAAGCTCCTGCCGTCGTCGATCTGCGTCGTGATCCAGTTGGACAGAAAATGGTTGGAAAATGTATGAAAATTCTTTAACTGGCTTAATACGGGACAATATACGTGTTTATTTTACACCTATTCTGATGGAGTACTCCTACATCATGGGGTAGTTTTGGATTGAGGGTCATGGCCATGAGCAATCAATTATTGCCCTAGAAGAGATCACTGAATGCACCACATGCCAAGACTATTTGTGAAACCAAGTAAAAGCAATGCTGAAAACTTCAGATTTGGTTTTTATTTTTCTACTCATTACTAACATTGATGTTACATGCATGACAATAGAAAAAAATACACATACTCTTTGACCTGTTATAAACCCTCAAGGACATAACCGTGCACAAAATTTAAAAAATGAGCAACGGTAACTAGCGAGGCCCTGATTAGAATAAAAGGTAACAACCTACTGACACATCTTACACTCAAGAAAATTCTCTTACTACAACTAAGCTAGACAATCCTACTCTAGAAAACGTTATTTGAGATTTGTACTTTATAGAACACTCAATCAAGATATTTAATTATATATATACACACACAAACACATATAAGCATACTACTATAGATATAGTCGGAAACATTATTCTACCGATGACTCTGACTTTATAACCTATTCAAATTTAAATGGAACACAATACATTGAATATACAAATCTGGACAAGAGTAAATAACATAATTTATGTCAGAAATCATGTTAAACATTTAGCGCTATTGTATTTTATGATAGAATTATATAACTATTAACTTACGATTTATAATACCACCAACACAATTACGTGAAAAAACAATAGTAATAAGTATATGCTAAATATCATGTAAATAAAAATATATTTCTTTTGCCAAATGTGGTGTGTGGAAGTATAAGTATTTAGTATAAATGTTGGACTCCAAATCTGTAGTCATTTAACTGTATGAAGACATTGGCCACTTGCATTGAGTTTTTGGTCTCATAATTTTGCATATGCCTAGGGAGGAGAACGCTAGGGTTTAGATTATCAAGGAGACACATGTCACTGATTTGGATTACAGAGTTCCAATATGAAATTGCATTCGCTGATTTGGATTTAGAGAGATATAGCTCTGTACATGTCACTGTCCTGATCTAATCTGATTGATTTCATTAGTAATAAAAACAGTAAAAAAATTAGGCTGAAACAGGAACAAAAATCTGCCACTGCTATATCTCAAAGTTGAATTCCTGATCCGCCACGGTGGTTAATTTTAAGGTGGTTAAAGACAGGATCTACCTTGCCTGATGGCTTGGCCGAAGCAGCGGCGCGTGACGGCTTGACATATTCCAGGAGGAATTTCAATGCGGGGTCATAGAGGAGGGCTGGATTTTCCTTCAGTTGGTTCGCAAACAATCTCAGCTCGTCCAGCTTCAAACAATTTCTCACGACTTTTCCCCTAGGGTTGAGACCGGGGCAGGAACTCGAGGTCGAGGAGGTGGCGGCCTTCGGCGGACCGAGAGCAGTAGGGAGGGCGGAGATGGCAGCCGCCGGTGAAGCAGCAGCGAGATGACTCAAGCCACGATATTGGCGACGAACGTACCAGCGGGATGCCTTTCTCCTGCCTCCATCATTGCATTAGCGTGTAGCCTGAAATTCTTGATGCCTCCCAAGTCTACATTACTCATGAACAATGACATATGTGTCATATTTCTTCTCTGTTTATGGAAGCAGAACTATATATATATATATATATATATATATATATATATATATATATATATATATGCATATATATACACACACACACACACATAAAGTTTAGCCAACACACGATAAGCTAAGTTCCACACATGAGTATCACTATGAGAAAAATGTTATATATGTTTTGCGCTATCTTCGTAAGGTTCTAGTGAGAGAAATGACCGAATCAAAGGGGATATATATCAACCCTGATACTAGTGTGATCTTGATCATGAGAAAAAGGAACTTATGAAATAATTGTAGCTCCATTAGTTTCTCTCACTACGGAACACCAACCCACTATGTAAGTATTCTTAGAGCATGTGAGGAGGGGTAAATAAGTGATCTTTCAGTGTTGATACGTCCTTGCAACAGGATCAAGAAGTTTTGTTAGTGGGTGGTGTTCAGTTGTACTGAATATTTTTATAAACCCACAAACTTAATGCTAGAAAACTGATTGTTACATACGCCTCATTTGTGACCGTACATCGTACATCGCCTTCAATGCCAACCAAAAGCATTTTACCAATTAATTAAAATTGTCGATCATTAATTCAATCATATGGGCTGTGTGTCTCGCCATGATGCAGAAGGCTAATGACTCTCAAGTATAGGGGATCAATTGTAGTCCTTTTGATAAGTAAATGTGTCGAACCCAACGAGATGTAGACGGAAATGATAAGCAATTTTCAACAAGGTATTGTGTCGCTCTCACAACTCATCATCTACTTATTACTCCCCAATTCCTTCCCCTAGGCCCAAACATGATGAAGTGTCATGTAGTCAACATTCACACGACACCACTAGAGGAAGAGCAACATACATATCATCAAAATATTGAAGGAATACCAACTTCACAGGATTACTTATAACATGAATTCTCCCATATCCTCAAGAATAAAAGGAACTAGTCACAAATCATATTCATGTTCAAGATCAGAGGGTATTGTATATGATTAAGGATTTGAACACATAATCTTCCACCAAATAAACCAACTATAGCGTTGAACTAGGGTTTGGCGTGAGATGGTGCTGGTGAAGATGTTGATGAAGATTAGTCCTCCCACGATGAGAGGAGCGATGGTGATGCCAATGGCTTTGATCAACCGCCCCCTCCCCCCCCCCCCCCGAGGGAAGTATCCACAGTAGAATTGCTCCACCAGAGGGGAAAAGTGCTCCTGCCCTAGTTCCGCCTCGAGACGGTGCGCTTTGTACCAAAAGTCTTCATTTTTTTCAGGGGCAGAAGGCTTTATATAGCAGAAGGAGGACATCAGAGGGCTGCTGTGTGCCCCATAAAGCATCGAGGTGCGTCTTGTTGCCTTGTGGATAGCAGGTGCCCCCCTCTGGTGGTTCTTCGTTCCTGTATTTTTTATATATTCAATAAAAATCTCCGTGAAATTTCAGGTCATTTCGAGCTTTGCAGAATAGCTATCTCTGTTGTAGCTATTTTTGGTCCAGAATTCTAGCTGCCGATAATTTGCCTCTTCATATAGATCATGCAAATTAAGAGAGAAAATGCATTAGAATTGCATCATAAAGTGAAATAACGACCAAAAACATTGTAAATAACAGTAGAAAAACATGATGCAAAATGAACGTATCATGTCCCCCAAGTTTAGGCCTCTCCTGCCCTCAAGCGAATGCTGAACTCGATAATCATGACCACATTTTTAGAGAAAGAGGTGCCGATAAAAAATATGGACATAGTAGCATCATGATCATAATTATAGCAGCAATTATTCATCATATAGCTTCTCATTATCAAGTAACAATGCATCCACAATGTTGAAGTATGTCACATAAACTTTCTTGCAAACTAACAAGCTATGTACTCAGCCATGGAAATAATTACAATTCATCATATTTCCAGCAAGAGTCTATGGAAGATCTTTTGTTTTAGTAAGTTCCACGTACTCAACTATCATATAGTCTTCTATGATTGCTAACTCTCAAGTCGTATTTTTGGAACAAACGTTTCTATCACACACATAGAAGATGGGGGTTTATTGTTTCACCACCCAACTTTTACCTCAAGGATAATGTCATCAAGCATAATTCATGATTACCTACATCCAACTAGATATATGTGCCTAGATATTTCCCTACTACATGATGCTTGCCAAGTGGATAATACTTAAGATAGGAATAGAGATGAACATATGGACTTTTGCATAAAAGTAAAGACTGAAAAGTGAAAGATAGCCCCTTCGTAGAGGGAAGCAAATTTTGTCATGCGCTTTTTCATTTGGATGTGCACAACATGACAACCTTTATTATGCAGTTTGTCGCTTTTATTTTTTTACGATCACAAGTTCGTAGAAAGCTTATTTTCCCTTACAATAAAAGATCATACATATTTATGAGCAATTTTTATTCCTTTTTGCACGGATGACAACTTACTTGAAGGATCTTATTCAAACCACAAGTAGATATCCTGGATTCTCATGGCAAGAAACTGGGTTTAGGCTTTCTTGATTGTACAAGTAGTATCTCTACTTAGTAGGAAGTTTTGTCTAGAAAAAGATTATAAGCAAGCACCACATGTTAGAGGATCCATGATAATATATCTTCTATGTGAATATAAGGAAACATAACTCATTACGTTGCCTTCTTTGTCCAACATCAACAATTTGACCAAACTTAAAATATTGGATGGGGGCTCACAATCATAAAAGGCGTCCAAGATAGTGTATTTATATGTGAAGCCTCTCTTCCCTTATTAATCTTTCATGAATTGCATCAATGACCAATGCTAAGTTTGTTAATCTCCAATAAATTTTACCAACTATAATTCTTCTACCTGAAGTCATTACTCCCCATGGGATTGGCATATGACCTTTTATTCTTTTCATTGCTAAGATTGAAACAAGAAAGTAAAGTATCAAAACTCAAAGTACTCTTTATTATATAACTCTCACGCACGATTACATAGATAGATAGATAGATAGATCACGAAACAAGCACTCGAAACTAATTCATACTAAAACTTTATTCTTCAAAATCACTAAATAAGTAAGGATCAAACTAAGATAGATAATGCTGATAAAGTGCTGGTGATACGATACCGGGGCACCTTCCCCAAGCTTGGAACAAGCCAAATGTGATGCCCATACCTGTGTACTCAAGTTTCCTTCTTCGATGATGGGGGTGATGAAGTAGTCGGCTTGTTCTCCGCCTGCCAAGTGTCTAAGTCATGCCTCTTCTTGATGATCTCATAGAGCACACGATTCTGTTCTTCTATGGCAATAACCTCCCAGGTAAGTGTCGTGCTTTGGGCATAAATTGCATCAACGGCCTTTAGTGCATTAATGTCGGAGAAAGAAATATTAGGAAAAAGAGAGTAAAAGGAATCTCCCTCTTCCATAGCCTCGAAGCGAGATGCTGATTTGTCCCCTCCTTCTCCATCAAGCTTACTAATGGCCGCCTCTCTGATTTCCTCTTGCTCGATAGGATCCTCTTCACCGGATGACCACTCATAGTAGAACTTGCTGAAGGGATGTTTACCTGGAGAGGGTTGGACGATGCTATGAGGGACTAGACGATCTAGATATGCCCGAAACAAGAACTGAAGAGAATCTAGATCTCGTCTCGGGTGCCTGAATTTTGGCATGGGTCTTCATATGTCTCCGCATGGCCTCTACATTGTGGGTTGGGTCAACGATCGTCCGCGGCAAAGTCGGTGTCGCTTGCTCGGGGATTAGAAATGGCAATGACGCCTGCGTGGGGAGAAGTGACGACGATGACGCCTATGCTATCTCGACTAGGCTCTCTGGTAGAGGTGTGTGTGGAGTATCCTATGTGTGCCGCTCAGCGGATTGTGACGGTTTTCGCCCGGTTTTCCGTAAATTAACTGGGCAGTTCTCTTCTGCTAAATTAAAATATGAGGAAAATCTTTTGCCTCCATTTCGAAAATTAAATCGACATTCAAGA
Organism: Triticum urartu; assembly: GCF_056163025.1. Lineage (NCBI taxonomy): Eukaryota > Viridiplantae > Streptophyta > Magnoliopsida > Poales > Poaceae > Triticum > Triticum urartu. Next base: position 922,445 of record NC_141875.1, read on the forward strand.
ATGTAGCAAAACTGCCACAAAACTGGTTTGGTTTAAGCGCGGATGGCATTAATCCTTTCGGGGAGCAGAGCAGCAATCACAGCACCTGGCCCGTGACGACTCTATGTATGTATAACCTTCCTCCTTGGATGTGCATGAAGCGGAAGTTCATTATGATGTCAGTTCTCATCCAAGGCCCTAAGCAACCCGGCAACGACATTGATGTGTACCTAATGCCATTAGTTGAAGAAGTTTTATAGCTGTGGAATGGAAACGGTGTACGTACGTGGGATGAGCACAGACAGGAGGAATTTAACCTGCACGCGTTGTTGTTTGTAACCATCAACGATTGGCCCGCTCTCAGTAACCTTTCAGGACAGACAAACAAGGGATACCATGCATGCACGCACTGTTTAGATGAAACCGAAAGTATATACCTGGACAGATGCAGGAAGAATGTGTACCTGGGCCATCGTCGATTTCTTCCGACCAACCATCAATGTCGAAAGAAAGGCAAGCATTTCAAAGGCGAGGCAGATCACCGGAAGAAGCCCGTCATGCGTATCGGTGATCACATACTTGCTATGGTCAATGATTTACACGTAATCTTTGGAAAGGGTCCCAGCGGAGTAGCTATTCCGAATGACGCTGAGGGACACGCACCCATGTGGAAGAAGAAATCTATATTTTGGGACCTACCCTACTGGAAAGACCTAGAGGTCCGCTATTCAATCAACGTGATGCACGTGACGAAGAACCTTTGCGTGAACCTGCTAGGCTTCTTGGGCGTGTATGGAAAGACAAAAGAGACACCTGAGGCACGGGAGGACCTGCAACGTTTGCACGAAAAAGATGGCATGCCTCCGAAGCAGTATGAAGGTCCTGCCAGCTACGCTCTTACGAAAGAAGAGAAAGAAATCTTCTTTGAATGCCTGCTCAGTATGAAGGTCCCGACTGGCTTCTCGTCGAATATAAAGGGAATAATAAATATTTCAGAGAAAAAGTTCTAGAACCTAATGTCTCATGACTGCCACGTGATTATGACGCAACTGCTTCCGGTTGCATTGAGGGGGCTTCTACCGAAAAACGTCCGATTAGCCATTGTGAAGCTATGTGCATTCCTCAATGCAATCTCTCAGAAGGTGATCGATCCAGAAATCGTACCAAGGCTAAGGAGTGATGTGGCGCAGTGTCTTGTCAGTTTCGAGCTGGTGTTCCCACCATCCTTCTTCAATATCATGACGCACGTCCTAGTTCATCTAGTCGACGAGATTGTCATTCTGGGGCCCGTATTTCTATACAATAGGTTCCCCTTTGAGAGGTTAATGGGAGTCCTAAAGAAATATGTCCGTAACCGCGCTAGGCCAGAAGGAAGCATCTCCATGGGCCATCAAACAGAGGATGTCATCGGGTTTTGTGTTGACTTCATTCCTGGCCTTAAGAAGATAGGTCTCCCTAAATAGCGGTATGAGGGAAGACTGACTGGAAAAGGCACGCTTGGAGGGGACTCAATAATATGCAGGGACGGATATTCTTGGTCTCAAGCACACTACACAGTTCTACAGAACTCTACCTTGGTGACCCCGTATGTCGATGAACACAAGAACAGTCTGCACTCCAAACACCCGGAGCAGTGCGACGACTGGATTGCATGTGAACACATCAGG